>NC_143045.1:30245000-30247500 GCF_057628025.1 Oncorhynchus mykiss | reverse complement strand
GGTGCTCCTAGTGGCCGGGGACTTTAATGCAGGCAAATTTAAATCAGTTTTACCAAATCTTTACCAGCATATCACATGTGCAACCAGAGGGAACAAAATCTAGACCACCTAAAGCAGAAAGAACCAGTGACTCGCTCAATATGGAAGTGGTAAGATGACACGGATGCTACGCTACAGGACTGTTTTGCTAGCACAGACTGGAATATGTTCCAGGATTCATCTAATGGTATTGAGGAGTATACCACCTCAGTCATCGGCTTCATCAATAAGTGCATCGATGACTTCGTCCCTACAGTGACCATACGTACAAATCCCAACCAGAAGCCATGGATTACAAGCAACATCCGCATCGAGCTAAAGGCTACAGCTGCTGCTTTCAAGGAGCAGGACACTAATCCGGACGCCTATAAGAAATCCCGCTATGCCCTCAGACGAACCAACAAAAAAGCAAAGCGTCAATACAGGATTAAGATTGAATCCTACTACACCGACTCTGACACTCGTAGGATGTGGCAGGGCTTGAAAACTATTACAGACTAAAAGGGAAACCCAGACGCGAGCTGCCCAGTGACGTGAGCCTACCAGACGAGCTAAATGCCTTTTGTGCTCGCTTCGAGGCAAGCAACACTGAAGCATGCATGAGAGCACCAGCTGTTCTGGATGACTGTGTGATAACGCTCTCGGTAGCCAATGTGAGCAAGACCTTTAAACAGGTCAACATTCACTAAGCCGCGGGGCCAGATGGATTACCAGGACGTGTATTCAAAGCATGCGCGGACCAACTGGCAAGTGTCTTCACTGACATTTTCAACCTCTCCCTGACTGAGTCTGTAATACCTGCATGTTTCAAGCAGACCACCATAGTCCCTGTGCCCAAAGAAGCAAAGATAACTTGTCTAAATGAGTAGCACCCCGTAGCACTCACGTCAGTAGCCATGAAGAGCTTTGAAAGGATGGTCATGGCTCACATCAACAGCATCCTCCCAGACACCCTAGATCCATTCCAATTCGCATACAACTTCGTGGCCAAACACGACTCCAACACCATCATTAAGTTTGCTGACGACACAACAGTGGCAGGCCTGATCACCAACAATGATGAGACAGCCTATAGAGAGGAGGTCAGAGAACTGGCAGTGTGGTGACAGGACAACAAACTTTCCCTCAATGTGAGCAGGAGCTGATCGTGGACTACAGGAAAAGGCCGACTGAACAGGCCCCCCATTAATATCAACGGGGCTGTAGTGGAGCGGGTCGAGAGTTTCAAGTTCCTTGGTGTCCACATCACCAACGATCTATCATGGTCAAAACACACCAAGACAGTCCTCCTCAGGAGACTGAAAAGATTTGGCATGGGTCCCCAGATCCTCAAAAAGATCTACAGCTGCCCCATCGCCGCCTGGTATGGCAACTGCTCGGCATTTGACCGTAAGACGCTACAGAGGGTAGTGCATATGGCCCAGTACATCACTGAGGACAAACTTCCTGCAATCCATGAAAATAAAATTATCAGAGACTCCAGTCACCCAAGTCATAAGACTGTTTTCTATGCTGCCGCACGGCAAGCGGTAACGGAGCACCAAGTCTAGGACCAAAAGGCTCCTTAACAGCTTCTACTCCCAAGGCATAAGACTGCTGTACAATTAATGAAATGGCCACCAGACTATTATATTGACTCCCCCCCTCCATTTGTTTTGTACACTGCTGCTACTCACTGTTTATTATCTATGCATAGTCACTTCACCCCTACCTACATGTACAAATGACCTCTAACCTGTACCCCCTCACACTGACTCACTAGCGGGTACCCCCTGTATAAAGCCTCGTTACTGTTATTTTATTGTGTTACTTTTTGCTATTTTTTACTTTTGTTTATTTGGTAAACATTTTCTTAACTCTTCTTGAACTGCACTGTTGGTTAAGAGAGAGAGAGAGAGGTAGGGAGAGAGCTAGAGAAAGAGAGAGAAAGAAAAAGAGAGATACAGAGTGAGAAAGAAAGAAAGAGAGGGAGAGAAAGAGAGATAGAGAGAAAGAGAGATAGAGAGAAAGAGAGATAGAGAGACAGAAATTGAATTGAATTGAATTGAGACAGAAAGAGAAAGAGAAAGAGTGAGAGAGAGAGAGAAATATTTTTTCTTGTTTCTGTTTTTGACTGCTGACCTAGATAAGTCATAGCTGGAGTCCCTCTGACAGCATCAACACACACACATACCCAGGGGTTAAGGCAAAACGAATCCCATTACTCTCAGATCACTTGGGTGGGGCCAAGTTAACCTCCCCTTTCATCTAAGAAAGTCATGACCATCATGCTTTTAGGGAAAGACGATCATTTCATACATGTATTAAACTGCGAGGTTGACCAATTTCAGTCCCCTTCCTTACGGGGTCCGGGGTCCCCGAGATCATTTCATACATGTATTAAACTGCGAGGTTGACCAATTTCAGTCCCCTTCCTTACGGGGTCCGGGGTCCCCGAGATCATTTCATACATGTATTAAAC
>NC_143045.1:30230000-30240000 GCF_057628025.1 Oncorhynchus mykiss | reverse complement strand
GATGACAGCTTTTCACACTCTTGGCATTTTCTTAACCAGTTTCACCTGGAATGCTTTTCCAACAGTCTTGAAGGAGTTCCCACGTGATGCTGAGCACTTGTTGGCTGCTTTTCCTTCACTCTGTGGTCCAACTCATCCCAAACCATCTCAATTGGGTTGAGATCGGGTGATTGTGGAGGCCAGGTCATCTGATGCAGCACTTCATCACTCTCATTAGTCAAATAGCCCTTACATAGCCTGGAGGTGTGTTTTGGGTGATTGTCCTGTTGAAAAACAAATGATAGTCCCACTAAACAGAAACTAGATGGGATGGCATATCGCTGCAGAATAATGTGGTAGCCATGCTGGTTAAGTGTGCCTTGAATTCTAAATAAATCACAGACAGTGTCACCAGCAAAGCACCCCCAGACCATCACACCTCCTCCTCCATGCTTCACGGTGGAAACCACACATGCAGAGATCATCCGTTCACCTACTCCGCGTCTCACAAAGACACACCGGTTGGAACCAAAAATAAAACATTTGGACTCATCAGACTAAAGGACATATTTTCACCAGTCTAATGCTCATGTTTCTTGGCACAAGTCTCTTCTTATTGGTGTCCTTCAGTAATGGTTTCCTTGCAGCAATTCAACAGTTGATAATGAGATGTGTCTGTTACTTGAACTCTGTGAAGCATTTATTTGGGCTGCAATCTGAGGTGCAGTTAAATCTAATCAACTTGTCCTCTGCAGCAGAGGTAAATCTGGGTCTTACTATCCTGTGTCGGTCCTTATGAAAGCCAGTTTCATCATAGCACTTGATGGTTTTTGTGACTGCCCGATAGACTGACCTTCATGTCTTAAAGTAATGATGGACTGTCGTTCCTTTTTGCTTAGTTGAGCTGTTCTTGCCATAATATGGACTTGGTCTTTAACCAAATAGGCTATCTTCTGTATACCACCATTACCTTGTCACAACACAACTGATACATATTACATATGTGTTATTTCATAGTTTTGAAGTCTTCACTATTATTCTACAATGTAAAAAATAGTAAAAATAAAGAAAAAACCTGGAATGAGTGGGTTTGTCCACACTTTTGACTGCTACTATGTGCAGTTGAAGTTGGAAGTTTACATACACTTAGGTTGGAGTCATTAAAAATTGTTTTGGCAAGTCGGTTAGGACATCTACTTTGTGAATGACACAAGTCATTTTTCCAACAATTGTTTACAGACAGATTATTTCAGTTATAATTCACTGTATCACAATTCCAGTGGGTCAGAAGTTTACATACACTTGGTTGACTGTGACTATAAACAGCTTCGAAAATTCCAGAAAATTATGTCATGGCTTTAGAAGCTTCTGATAGGCTAATTTACATCATTTGAGTGAATTGGAGGTGTACTTGTGGGTGTATTTCAAGGGCTACCTTCAAACTCAAAAACTTTGCTTGACATAATGGGAAAATAAAAAGTAATCAGCCAAGACCTCAGAAATAGAATTGTAGACCTCCACAAGTCTGGTTCATCCATGAGAGCAATTTCCAAAATGACTGAAGGTACCACATTAATCTGTACAAACAATAGAATGCATGTATAAACACCATGGGACCACGCAGCTGTCATACTGCTCAGGAAAGAGATGCATTCTGTATCCTAGAGATTAACTTCTCTAGGGTAGGGGGCATTATTTTCACCTCCGGATAAAAAGTGTGCCCAAAGAAAACTGCCTGCTACTCAGGTCCAGAAGTTAGGATATGCAAAAAAATTGTTGTTTTGGATGAAAACACTCTAAAGTTTCCAAAACTGTTCAAATAAAGTCTGTGAGTATAACATAACTGATTTGGCAGGCGGAAACATGAGAATGAAATCCATCCAGGAAGTAGGATATTTTACATTTTTGTAGTTTTCTATTCAATGCCATTACAGTATGCATTGACTTAGGACTCAAATTGCAGTTCCTATGCCTTCCACTAAATGTCAACAGTCTTTAGAAATTGTTTGTATTTTGAAAAATGAGGGAGTAAGACCAGTCTGAATGACTGGACCCTAAAGTGTCACAGAGCTTTGTAACGCGCAATCCCTAGAGCGCGCCTTTCTTGTTTACCTTTTATATTGATGACGTTATTGTCCGGTTGAAATATTATTGATTATTTAGGCTAAAAATATCCTAAGGAATTGAATATAAACATTGTTTGACATGTTTCTATGAACTTTACGGATACAATTTGGATTTTATTGTCTGCCTGTTGTGACTGCGTTTGAGGCTGTGGCTTACTGAAGAAAAGGCATGAACAAAACTTAGGTTTTTGGATATAAAGAGAGACTTTATCGAACAAAACAAACATTTCTTGAGTAAATGAATGTCGTCTGAGTGCAACCATATGAAGATCATCAAAGGTAAGTGATTAATTTTATCTCTATTTCTGACTTTCTGACTCTTCTACTTGGCTGGTTACTGTTTGTAATGATTTGTCTGCTGGGCGATGTTCTCAAATAATTGCATGGTATGCTTTCACCATAAAGCCTTTTTGAAATCTGACACCGTGGTTGGATTCACAAGAAGTTCATCTTTAAACCTATGTATAACACTTATGTTTTCTGAATTTTTAAAATCAGTATTTCTGTTTTTGAATTTGGCGCTCTGCAATTTCACTGGATGTTGGTCAGGTGGGACGCTACCGTCCAAAGTACCCTAGAGAGGTTGTTAACCTGTTGAGTCTGTGGGGGCGCTATTTCATTATTGGATAAAAAAACGTGCCCGTTTTAAGCGCAATATTTTGTCACGAAAAGATGCTCGACTATGCATATAATTGACAGCTTTGGAAAGAAAACAGTCTAACGTTTCCAAAACTGCAAAGATATTATCTGTGAGTGCCACAGACCTCATGCTACAGGCGAAACCAAGATGAAACTGCAAACAGGAAATGAGCAGAATTTCTGAAGCTCTGTTTTCCAATGTCGCCTTATATGGCTGTGAATGCACCAGGAACGAGCCTGTGCTTTCTGTCGTTTCTTCAAGATGTCTGCAGCATTGTGATGTATTTGTAGGCATGTCATTGGAAGATTGGCCATAAGAGACTACATTTTCCAGGGGTCCGCCCGGTGTCCTTTGTCTAAATTGGTGCGTAATCTTCAGTTGCGGTCATTTTGTCCTGGGATTCAGGACAGAAAGCACACTTCCACGAACGATATATCATCGAAGAGATATGTGAAAAACACCTTGAGGATTGGTTCTAAACAACGTTTGCCATGTTTCAGTCGATATTATGGAGTTAATTTGGAAAAAAGTTTGGCGTTTTGATGACTGGATTTTCGTTTTTTTTGGTAGCCAAACGTGACGCACCAAACGGAGCGATTTCTACTAAACAAATAATCTTTCAGGAAAAACTGAACATTTGCTATCTAACAGAGTCTCCTCATTGAAAACATCTGAAGTTCTTCAAAGGTAAATTATTTTATTTGAATGCTTTTCTGTTTTTTGTGAGAATGTTGCCTGCTGAATGCTAATGCTAATGCTAACGCTAAATGCTATGCTAGCTAGCTACTGTTACACAAATGATTGTTTTCCTATGGTTGAGAAGCATATTTTGAAAATCTGAGATGACAGTGTTGTTAACAAAAGGCTAAGTTTGAGAGCTAGCATATTTATTTCATTTCATTTGCGATTTTCATGAATAGTTAACGTTGCGTTATGGTAATGAGCTTGAGTCTGTATTCACGATCCCGGATCCGGGACGGCTAAGTGCAACTGGTTAACGTACTTTGGTGCGAAAAGTGCAAATCAATCCCAGAACAACAGCAAAGGACCTTGAGAAGATGCTGGAGGAAACAGGTACAAGAGTATCTATATCTACAGTAAAACGAGTCCTACATCGACATAACCTGAAAGGCGGCTCAGCATGGAAGAAGCCACTGCTCCACAATCAACATTAAAAAAAGCCAGACTATGGTTTGCAACTGCACATGGGGACAAAGATCGTAATTCTTGGAGAAATGTCCCCTGGTCTGATGAAACAAAAATAGAACTGATTGGCCATAATGTCCATCGTTATGTTTGGATGAAAAAGGGGGAGGCTTGCAAGCCGAAGAACACCATCCCAACCGTGAAGCACGGGGGTGGCAGCATCATGTTGTGGGGGTGCTTTGCTGCAGGAGGGACTGGTGCACTTCACAAAATAGATGGTATCATGAGGGCGGAAAATTATGTGGATATATTGAAGCAACATCTCAAGACATCAGTCAGGAAGTTAAAGCTTGGTCGCAAATGGGTCTTCCAAATGGACAATGAACCCAAGCATACTTCCAAAGTTGTGGCAAAATGGTTAAGGACAACACAGTCAAGGTATTGGAGTGGCCATCACAAAGCCCTGACCTCAATCCTATAAAACATTTGTGGGCAGAACTAAAAAAGCGTGTGCGAGCAAGGAAGCCTACAAATCTGACTCAGTTACACCAGCTCTGTCAGGAGGAATGGGCCATAATTCACCCCACTTATTGTGGGAAGCTTGTTGAAGGCTACCTAAAACGTTTGACCCAAGTTAAACAATTTAAAGGCAATGCTACCAAATGCTAATTGAGTGTATGTAAACTTCTGACCTACTGGAAATGTGAAGAAAGAAATAAGAGCTGAAATAAATAATTATCTCTACTATTATTCTGATATTTCACATTCTTAAAATAATGTGGTGATCCTAACTGACCTAAGACAGGACATTTTTACTAGGATTAAATGTTAGGAATTGTGAAAAACTGAGTTTAAATGTGTTTGGCTAAGGTGTATGTAAACTTCCGACTTCAACAGTATATGTCTCTATCTATATGTGCAATCACTCCTATAGACAGTCACTCCTGTAGACAGTCACTCCTATAGACAGTCACTCCTGTAGACAGTCACTCCTATAGACAGTCACTCCTGTAGACAGTCACTCCTATAGACAGTCACTCCTATAGACAGTCACTCCTGTAGACAGTCACTCCTATGCTCAATTTCCATGCATTGCGTTTCCCAGTTGGAACATTCCAAGGCCGTCCGAAGCCATTGCATATTTCAATGTAATCGACTATGTAATGAATGTTTCTGTTATTTTGATCATATTCACATAGAACACTTAATGCAAGCTTACTATATAAGGCAGAAGGGCTTAATTGCTGGAAATATATTTGTGTCCATACTCTGGTAAAGTGGTTGGATACTGCATGCCTTGTACCCTGCTGTCCGACTCATACCAACGCCAAAGTCAGAAAGCCAGCTTTTTAATATTATTCTGAATATTTCAACGCTACCACACATTCTCAGAGTCAGCAAAAATAAATCACTGCAGAATAGAGAGAGAGAGAAAGAGAGAGAGAGAGAGGGAGAGAGAGAGAGAGAGAGAGAGAGAGAGAGAGAGAGAGAGAGAGAGCGAGAGAGAGAGAGAGAGAGCGCGCGAGAGAGAGAGAGAGAGAGAGCGAGAGAGAGAGAGAGAGAAAGAGAGAGAGAGAGAGTGAGAGAGAGAGACAGAGAGAGAGAGAGAGCGTGAGAGAGAGAGAGAGAGAGAGAGAGAGAGAGAGAGAGAGAGAGCGCGAGAGAGAGAGAGAGAGAGAGAGAGAGAGACAGAGAGAGAGAGAGAGAGAGAGAGAGAGAGAGAGACAGAGAGACAGAGAGAGAGAGAGAGAGAGATACAGAGAGAGAGATACAGAGAGAGAGATACAGAGAGAGAGAGAGAGAGAGAGAGAGAGAGAGAAATAAAGTATTGGAATGGAAAAGAGAAGGTAAGGTGATGTCAAGAGGTCTTGCATTGTGCCATTTAAGACAAACTGCTTAACTATGGGGCTTATCAGTGTGATCGTGTTAAGTCGATTTAGAGAAAAATCTTTTTCGCAGCAGGGGCTAAGAAATCCACACGTAATGGCATGATCACCAAATACCAGGAAGGCGCAATGCTGACAGTACTAAGGGCTAAGACACCCACTGATGAAAATACACACATACCAGCTACACTAAACAGATTCCAAATAACACTCACACACGCTTAAACAACACACTGCGCTAACACACACATGGACACTCACATTCTCACATCATCATCACATCTCATGAACAGGCTAAGACATAGAAAACAAACAAACACCAAGCCCAACTGCCACTCTGGCCATGGGAGAGGGAGGGAGGGGGGTAGGGGGTAGGGGGTTAGGGGGTAGGGAGGGAGGGGGGTAGGGGGTAGGGAGGGACAGGGGTAGGGAGGGAGGGGGGTAGGGGGTAGGGAGGGAGGGATAAATGGAGAAAGAGTTGATGGAGAGAGATGGCATGACTCTCCTGATCAGGTCAGGTTACAGGAGACCACAACCCTACAGATTATCTCTCAACCCCAACAGAGAGACCCCTTTATGACCCCTCACGCCCCTGGTAAATCTCAGGCCACAGACACATTCCTTTGTCCTGTTACTATGGAGAACCAGCCTCAGAACATTAAACATGAAATAAAGGGACTTTGGAATAATGGTTTCCATCAGCCACAAAGGTTGTCATGACGATAGATGGAATATGAAAATGTATGTCATTTTTGTTTTGTTATTAAAGGTTAATAGATTGCGTTATTACGAAAACATTGTAACTTTAAGAGTTTTCCCAGTATATGTTTGATGTTAATACATTGTACGTTGTGTGGAAAATGTCCAAATCAAAGAGAATGTTTTGGTAAAGATGAAATGTGAAGTTAGTTGTCTAAAATTGGATTTGAGTCAAATCTAGACCTTGCCTCTTAACTTGGTACGCCCAGAGAATTGCCCTAATGGCGGTTACGCCCACTTCTGACCCGAGGATATAAAACCTGTGAGTGAAGAATTAACATATCAGACTAAGTGACCCGAGCTGCAGCCAAGGTCTAAAAAGTCAACGAACCCGAAACACAACCCAAGGTTGAAGACAAAGAAATATTTTTCTACCGATGCTACTGATGAGTAGCTGTGTCTAAGCGGGTGAATTCAAGCCGGACCACCTAACTGAGCTTCGAATCGTGGTATCTACACTGTTTCATTCCTACGCTGTGAGCTCTGAGCTACAGAGCTGTCTGTCCACAGAAGACCCCTCCCAGAGCAAGGGCGAGGAATTAGACCAAAAGGACACTGACATCGTGAGGACGACCAGAGAGTTGCGCCGGAGAAGTGCGTCATTGAGAAGCCTAAACGACCCACACGGAGCTTCCCATCTGAGACCTCCAACACGTCACAACATCATTATATTCTGACCCATAAGAGCGGCAGTTCGGGGCAAGGCTAGGGTTAAAATAAGCATAGCTGACAAATGCACCTAAATGTATATTTATCTCGTGTACTTTTTTAAATCCCCATTTTGGGCAACATGCGCCATAGTGTGTTGGCCCGTTATACTAAGTTCTAATCAATAGCCTAGAATGTGTTTTTGTGTATGTGTATCTTTTATCATCATTTTAGCTTTCTAGTAAATAATTACTCAACTAAGATTGGTGTGGTAGGAACTCATTGGTGAGACCCGGGTCCGTGCAGATTCACGGGCTATACGACGTTCAGAACGAGACTGTAGAGGTAACTGATTAATTAGCGGCTGTTGTAAAATCAATATTCTGATATTCTTTGAGTTAATTTGGGAAATAGAAACTCAATAAAACTCATTGTCCCATGGTGCCCGAGGTTAATGAGTTAATAATTGCTTGATTCAGTTAATCACGTAATTAGAAACCTTTAATCATTCGATGAGCAACAGTCGTCACATTAACTAATATAACCTCACAACAGAGAGCAGAGGGGGTTGGTGTAACATGTAAAGGCAGTTTTCATTAGTCATCTCCAGACACCACTTCCTGGTCTTTATAGGCCTGATATGGGTCCGGGCTCTCCTCAAAGACCTGCTCCCTAGACCCACACACATACACAAAGACAAAAGAAACCCTGCTTTACACCACACGCTCCCTTCTCTTCCTTCTCTCCACCTGGCTATATGACGATGATCTCAGACTGGTTACAGTGGTAGTCTGGGAACGTTCAGCTCATATTCATCTTAACTTTGTATTTTCATTCATTTCTATAGCTCAGACACTGGAACCTTCTACAGAAAAAGCCTCAGCAACGGCATTAACTGTTGGCTCAATGTGTGTCTGAGTCATGGTCTGTCTGTTGGTGGAAATGTTAATTTGTTAATGTCAGAATTATCCAACACACAAATACCGCCCCGTGCTACTCTCTACGACTAGGGGGATATAGCACCCCACTAAGACCAAAGTAGACAGCCACAGATGGACACAGCTAGCTTCCTCAGGTAGGCTCATCTGGTCCTGTTGCGAAGGAACCAGGGTGTCCCCTTCACCACCCTACCCCCTAATCCCCAGGTCACTTCATCCTGCTGCCTTTCACTCCTGGTGAGCCCCCTTTACCCCTTACCACCACCCTCTGTCATCTCTCTACCCTACTACCCATCTATCACTCCTGGTGAGCCCCCTTTACCACCACCCTCTGCCATCTCTCTACCCTACTACCCATCTATCACTCCTGGTGAGCCCCCTTTACCACCACCCTCTGCCATCTCTCTACCCTACTACCTATCTATCACTCCTGGTGAGCCCCCTTTACCACCACCCTCTGCCATCTCTCTACCCTACTACCTATCTATCACTCCTGGTGAGCCCCCTTTACCCCTTACCACCACCCTCTGCCATCTCTCTACCCTACTACCCATCTATCACTCCTGGTGAGCCCCCCTTTACCACCACCCTCTGCCATCTCTCTTCCCTACTACCCATCTATCACTCCTGGTTAGCCCCCTTTAGCACCACCCTCTGCCATCTCTCTACCCAACTACCCATCTATCACTCCTGGTGAGCCCCCTTACCACCACCCTCTGCCATCTCTCTACCCTACTACCCATCTATCACTCCTGGTGAGGGGGAGACACCCTGGGGCATCCAGGTTGCATGGTAATCCTCCTGGGAGGCAGGCGGGGGGTTGTACACCCCAACAACCCCTACGGTCCCCTACAGTAGGCAAAGGTCATAGGGAGAGCGAAAAGGTCAACCTTCTATGCCTCCTGAGAATGGTGAGGCACTTGATGAAGAAATAACCATGTGGTGAAATATGTTTCTGTTCTTACTTTCGATAGAATAACTGTTCTTTGCTTGTTCTCAAAGATGAATCTAAATTCTCATTGGGATTTCAAAGACTTCAATGCCGTACAACATGATAATACCAGGAAAGCTGCAGCAGCGCACTGTTTTACAAAGGGAATCCAGCTGCCAATAAGACCGGTGCTCTTCGGGAATGAGAACATCCTTCTCTGTGGTCTCCCTGACATTAGAGTCTAAACACTGTAATAACTTCAAGTCTAGCAGACAAGAAACCAGGAAATGTTCCTACAATACAGTCCTTCCTGCTTCAGTTCTGTAGAGCTGAAGTGTCTATAACAGTGGACCTGCTGGAGGTCCTCTGGACATTGGACCTGCTGGAGGTCCTCTGGACATTGGACCTGTCAGAGGGCCTCGGGGCATTGTGGAAGGACAGGATTTGTCTCCTCAAGATAATACAGAACATTAAAGGGAAGGATTGTCTCTGATAGAGGCTCTGGAATAAGGGAGGAAAAATATGTGGATGGATATACAAAAAGAGTATACTGTATACTGTGTGTGGGACCTTCATGTGTGTGCGTGAGGAGGTGTGTGTGGGCATGTGCCTGCGTGTGGGCATGTGTGTTTCTGTTTAGTAGTGTGTGTGCATACAGTACAATCGCTTGTGAAAAAGAGGGAGACAAATAACGCAGAGAGATGGTACTCAGCTATGCAGTCTGTTTGCCGTGCTGCACCTGGCCAATGAAAGGCGATGAGGAGCGTTAAGTGAAAACTGACAGTATTCAGGTGCCACAGGGCTGTTTTCCTCCCTGTTAGGCAGTCAGTGGATAGACAGACTTTTTCTCTATGCCACAGTCAGCTTTTTATCTCCTTCACCTCATTCATCATTCAGAGAGAGGAGAAGAGGAGGGAGAGACAGAGAGAAAGGGAGAAAGAAACCAC
>NC_143045.1:30205000-30225000 GCF_057628025.1 Oncorhynchus mykiss | reverse complement strand
GCAACGTAACAAAATGTGGGAAAAAGTCAAGGGGTCTGAACACTTTCCAAAGTCTCTGTAAATACTTTGGGGGAAATACGTACTTCACTGTTTCTCATTTTTGACAACTTTTACTTCCCTACGTTCCTGATGAAAAACATGGGACTTTTTCATACATTTTCCCTGACACCCAAAAGTACTTGTTACATTTTGAATGCTTAGCAGGACAGAAACATTGTCTAATTCACACACACACAAGCAAACATCCCTGGTCATCCCTACTGCCTCTGATCTGGCCCAACGCTCTTAACCGCTAGGCTACATATGTAAATGAGTGTGTAAATGATGTCTGAGTGTTGGGAGTGTGACCCTCGCTATCCGCAAAAAATTAAACAAATAATGGTGCCGTCTGGTTTCCTTAAAATAAGACATTTGAAATGATTTATACTTTTGATACTTAAGTCTATTTTAGCTATAACATTTTTTTATATATATAATTTTGTGTAATTTGAAACCAAATACTTTTTGACTTTTACTCAAGTAGTATTTTAATGACTTACACTTTTACTTGAGTCATTTTCTATGAAGGTATCTTTACTTTTTACTCAAGTATGACAATTGGGTACTTTTTTCACCTCTGCTAATGCCTCAGGTTGTTGGGGATTGTTACTACTCCTACCTCAGGTTGTTGGGGATTGTTACTACTCCTACCTCAGGTTGTTGGGGATTGTTACTACTCCTACCTCAGGTTGTTGGGGATTGTTACTACTCCTACCTCAGGTTGTTGGGGATTGTTACTACTCCTACCTCAGGTTGTTGGGGATTGTTACTACTCCTACCTCAGGTTGTTGGGGATTGTTACTACTCCTACCTCAGGTTGTTGGGGATTGTTACTACTCCTACCTCAGGTTGTTGGGGATTGTTACTACTCCTACCTCAGGTTGTTGGGGATTGTTACTACTCCTACCTCAGGTTGTTGGGGATTGTTACTACTCCTACCTCAGGTTGTTGGGGATTGTTACTACTCCTACCTCAGGTTGTTGGGGATTGTTACTACTCCTACCTCAGGTTGTTGGGGATTGTTACTACTCCTACCTCAGGTTGTTGGGGATTGTTACTACTCCTACCTCAGGTTGTTGGGGATTGTTACTACTCCTACCTCAGGTTGTTGGGGATTGTTACTACTCCTACCTCAGGTTGTTGGGGATTGTTACTACTCCTACCTCAGGTTGTTGGGGATTGTTACTACTCCTACCTCAGAGTGTTGGGAAGTAGAATTGGAAATCGGATGCCTGAATGAGTTTATTGGTAAGGGGCTTTGTGATTGTGCAATTACTGTAGAAGAAAAGCTGAAGGTATGGGAGTTGTTGAACACATGTTGTTGTGAGTGGTTTCAACCCTGTTAGAAGAAGCAAGAGGGCAGCAGCTGGCCAGGGAGTTCAGTATATATAGGACACGGAGTTTGTCCTGCAAGGTCAATGGGGTCAGGAAAAGCTATAGGACTTTCAAGGCCAGATTGTAGCTCAGCCTACTTCATAAAGTCAAGACAAAGTCAAACCTAGACCAGGCATAGCGCTGCCCACAGACCATGGTAGCCTATGTCCTGTAACAATCTGTAACATTCTAGAAGATTCAGAAGGACTTTTGGAGCCTGCTCTCAAGAGGTCAACAAAGTGCCATAATATAAATGGATGTCAGACCTCAGTGTTCTTCTCAATCTGAGATTCAGGGCTGCTCATTGGGTTTCACAGAGGTGACTGGATGAGGTGATCTTAATGAAATCTTAAACACACAGCCAAAGTCTGAAAACGAGTCATTAGTATGGAGTGGGCGGGGGAGAAAGAGAAAGGAAGCGAGAAAGAGAAGCAGACAGACAGAGAGAAAGAGCGAGCGACTGACACTATTCCTCATAAATGGACAGAGAACAAGAAAGCCTGGATATGAGGTTAAATATCTGGTATTAAGAAAGACAAAGTCCTTGTGTGGTGTTGTGGTCACAGAGGTAATCAATGTTCACTTTGAGACAATAAATCAGTTACATAGAGACTGGAGACATTAAGGCTGTCCCTGACTCAAACAAATCTTGGTCGACGAGTCACCTGTTCTTTCGACCAATCGTTTGGGAGAAATTTTTAAACGTATTTTTCCATATCTAGACTTAACCTACAGTAAGTTTGAATAAATTCAACTATATGTAGGCTATTGAGCTGGTCTGATGCTTTTAAGCACTGTGTAACGGTCTTCTAGGTGTGAAGGAGAGTCGGACCAAAATGCGGCGTGTAGATTGCGATCCATGTTTATTGTGACTATAGCAACATGAATCCAAATACAAACAGTGCAAAATAATAAACGTAATGAAAACCGAAACAGCCTAAACTGGTGCAAACTAACACTAAGGACAATCACCCACAAACACACAGTGAAACCCAGGCTACCTAAATATGGTTCCCAATCAGAGACAATGACTAACACCTGCCTCTGATTGAGAACCATATCAGGCCGGACATAGAAATAGACAAACAAGACATCCAACATAGAATGCCCACCCAGTTCACGTCCTGACCAACACTAAAACAAGGAAAACACACACGAACGATGGTCAGAACGTGACAGTACCCCCCCTCCAAGGTGCGGACTCCGGACGCACAACTTAAACCTATGGGGGAGGGTGTGGGTGGGCATCTGTCCGCGGTGGCGGCTCTGGCGCTGGACGTGGACCCCACTCCATAACAGTTTTAGTCCACCTCCTTAGCGTCCCTAGATAGGTGACCCTTCTTAATGACAGCTCGGGACAGAGGGTCAGCTCGAGACAGAGGGGCAGCTCGGGACAGAAGTAGCTCGGGACTGATGGGTAGCACAGCACTGAGAGGAAGCTCAGGCAGGTAGTTAGATCCGGCAGATCCTGGCCGGCTGGCGGTTCTGGCAGATCCTGGCCGACTGGCAGATCTGGAAGAGTCTGGTCGACTGGCAGATCTGGAAGAGTCTGGTCGACTGGCAGATCTGGAAGAGTCTGGTCGACTGGCAGATCTGGAAGAGTCTGGTCGACTGGCAGATCTGGAAGAGTCTGGTCGACTGGCAGATCTGGAAGAGTCTGGTCGACTGGCAGATCTGGAAGAGTCTGGTCGACTGGCAGATCTGGAAGAGTCTGGTCGACTGGCAGATCTGGCTGCTCCATGCTGACTGGCAGCACTGGCTGCTCCATGCTGACTGGCGGCCCTGGCTGCTCCATGCTGACTGGCGGCCCTGGCTGCTCCATGCTGACTGGCGGCCCTGGCTGCTCCATGCTGACTGGCGGCCCTGGCTGCTCCATGCTAACTGGCAGCTCTGGCGGCTCCTTGCAGACTAGCAGCTCTGGCGGCTCCTTGCAGACTAGCAGCTTTGGCGGCATCCTGCAGACAGGCAGCTCTGGCGGCTCCTTGCAGACTGGTAGCTCCTTGCAGACTGGCAGCTCTGGCGGCCCCTGGTTGACTGGCGGCGCTGGCGCTGGGCTGACTGACGGCACTGGCGGCCCCTGGCTGACTGGCGGCACTGGCGGCCCCTGGCTGACTGGCGGCACTGGCGGCCCCTGGCTGACTGGCGGCACTGGCGGCCCCTGGCAGACGGGCGGCACTGGCGGCTCCTGGCAGACGGGCGGCGCTGGCGGCGCTGGGCAGACGGGCGGCGCTGGCGGCACTGGGCAGACGGGCGGCACTGGCGGCGCTGGGCAGACGGGCGGCACTGGCGGCGCTGGGCAGACGGGCGGCACTGGCGGCGCTGGGCAGACGGGCGGCACTGGCGGCGCTGGGCAGACGGGCGGCACTGGCGGCGTTGGGCAGACGGGAAGCTCCGATGGCGCCGGGCAGACGGGAAGCTCCGGCAGAGGCGCCGGGCAGGCGGGAGGCTCCGGCAGAGGCGCCGGACAGGCGGGAGGCTCCGGCAGAGGCGCCGGACAGGCGGGAGGCTCCGGCAGAGGCGCCGGACAGGCGGGAGGCTCCGGCAGAGGCGCCGGACAGGCGGGAGGCTCCGGCAGAGGCGCCGGACAGGCGGGAGGCTCCGGCAGCGCTGGAGAGGAGGAAGGCTCTGGACGGATGGGCCGGAGAGACAGCCTGGTACGGGGAGCTGCCACCGGAGGGCTGGGGTGTGGAGGTGGTGACGGATAGACCGGGCCGTGCAGGCGCACTGGAGCTCTTGAGCACCGAGCCTGTCCAACCTTACCCGGTTGAATGGTCCCGGTCGCCCTGCCAGTGCGGCGAGGTGGAATAGCCCGCACTGGGCTATGCAGGCGAACCGGGGACACCGTGCGCAAGGCTGGTGCCATGTAAGCCGGCCCAAGGAGACGCACTGGAGACCAGATGCGTAGAGCCGGCTTCATGGCACTTGGCTCGATGCCCACTCTAGCCCGGCCGATACGCGGAGCTGGAATGTACCGCACCGGGCTGTGCACCCGCACTGGGGACACCGTGCGCTCCACAGCATAACACGGTGCCTGCCCGGTCTCTCTAGCCCCCCGGTAACCACAGGAAGTTGGCTCAGGTCTCCTACCTGGCGTAGCCATACTCCCTGTTAGCCCCCCCCCAAGAAATTTTTGGGGCTGACTCCCGGGCTTCCATCCACGACGCCGCGCTGCCTCCTCGTACCAACGCCTCTCCGCTTTCGCCGCCTCCCGTTCTTCCTTGGGGCGGCGATACTCTCCTGGCTGAGCCCAAGGTCCTTTACCGTCTAATTCGTCCTCCCATGTCCATACCTCCTCGCGCTGCTCCTGCTGCTGCTTTTTCCTTTGCCCATTACCACACCGCTTGGTCCTGTTGTGGTGGGTGATTCTGTAACGGTCTTCTAGGTGTGAAGGAGAGTCGGACCAAAATGCGGCGTGTAGATTGCGATCCATGTTTATTGTGACTATAGCAACATGAATCCAAATACAAACAGTGCAAAATAATAAACGTAATGAAAACCGAAACAGCCTAAACTGGTGCAAACTAACACTAAGGACAATCACCCACAAACACACAGTGAAACCCAGGCTACCTAAATATGGTTCCCAATCAGAGACAATGACTAACACCTGCCTCTGATTGAGAACCATATCAGGCCGGACATAGAAATAGACAAACAAGACATCCAACATAGAATGCCCACCCAGTTCACGTCCTGACCAACACTAAAACAAGGAAAACACACACGAACGATGGTCAGAACGTGACACACTGTGATTAAAAATGAAGACACAGATTACTTAAGAAAGAGCCAGAGATCAATATAGCCGATCCAGAAGAAACAACCTGTTCCTGACCCTCCCCCTCCCCCACCTCCCCCTCCTCCTCCTCCTCTCCCTCCTCCTCCTCCTCCTCCTCCTCCCCCTCCTCCTCCTCTCCCTCCTACTCCTCCTCCTCTCCCTCCTCCTCCCCCTCCTTCTCCTCCTCCTCCTCCTCCTCTCCCTCCTACTCCTCCTCCTCTCCCTCCTACTCCTCCTCCTCTCCCTCCTCCTCCCCCTCCTCCTCCTCCTCCCCCTCCTCCCCCTATCCCTCCTACTCCTCCTCCTCTCCCTCTTCCTCCCCCTCCTCCTCCTCCTCCTCCTCCTCCCCCTCCTCCTCCTCTCCCTCCTACTCCTCCTCCTCTCCCTACTACTCCTCCTCCTCTCCCTCCTCCCCCTACTCCTCTCCCTCCTCCCGCTGCTGCTGGCATCGGCATATTCTGACATTATGCTCCTGAAGTTGAAGGTAATAGGCTATACCAGCAGTCAACAATCTTTTCCATTTTTCATGTTTTGTGACACACGTCTTTCAGAGTGCTGTTTTTCCCGTGATTTACTCATCCTGTGTATGATAGTTTTTGTCTGACTCACTAACGATGCCTTTTTGCCTGTTCCCTGCCTCGGATTTCATGTTATCTACCTATTGCCTGGACTACGTTACTAGCCTTTTCCCTGCCTGTACTGTTGTCCTTTTGGACCTCCTGTGTATGACATTCTGCCTGCCCCTGGACCCAGCTACCTGCCTCCTCCTGTGTATGACCTTCTGCCTGCCCCTGGACCCAGCTACCTGCCTCCTCCTGTGTATGACCTTCTGCCTGCCCCTGGACCCAGCTACCTGCCTCCTCCTGTGCTCCTTTGCAATAAACACCTGCTGCGCCCTGCGCTTGAAACCAGCTCTCTGTCTCCCCTCGTGTTCATTACACTGATCTACGTGCCATTACACTGATCTACGTGCCATTACACTGATCTACGTGCCATCTTTATATGCACATTTTCGTTAAACAGTTCCATTTCATTTATAATAGTTTTAATATCTTAAATTAAATGACATGTGGTTAATCAAAAGTCTAAATAAAAATTATACAAATCTAAAAGTAACTTTTAATTGCCATTGCAAATATGTAAAAATAGCCTACATGAATCCAACAAATCAAAACATTGCAGCCTGCAGGTAGTAGTATCCTGATTAAAAAATAATATCCTATAAATCACATTGGCTACACATGGCTTCCCTGCAAGGAACTTAAAACATTATTTCAACTATCAACTTGGTCCAACCAGAAGCTGCTGCTTGCAAACATGCAACATTGTAAACTCAGCAAAAAAATAAATGTCCTTTTTCAGGACTCTGTCTTTCAAATATAATTTGTAAAAATCCAAATAACTTCACAGATCTTCATTGTAAAGGGTTTAAACACAGTTTACCATGCTTGTTCAATGAACCATAAACAGTTAATGAACATGCACATGTGGAACGGTTGTTAAGACACTAACAGCTTTACAGACGGTAGGTAATTAAGGTCACAGTTATGAAAACTTAGGATACTAAAGAGGCCTTTCTACTGACTCTGAAAAACACCAAAAGAAGGATGCCCAGGGCCCTGCTCATCTGCGTTAACGTGCCTTAGGCATGCTGCAAGGAGGCATGAGGACTGCAAATGTGGCCAGGGCAATAAATTACAATGTCCCTACTGTGAGACGCCTAAGACAGCGCTACTTGGAGACAGGACAGACAGCTGATCGTCCTCACAGTGGCAGACCACGTGTAACAACACCTGCACAGGACCGGTACATCCAAACATCACACCTGCAGGACAGGTACAGGATGGCAACAACAACTGCCCTAGTTACACCAGGAATGCACAATCCCTCCATCAGTGCTCAGACTGTCCACAATAGGCTGAGAGAGGCTGGACTGAGGGCTTGTAGGGCTGTTGTAAGGCAGGTCCTCACCAAACATCACCGGCAACAACGTCGCCTATAGGCACAAACCCACCATCGCTGGAACAGACAGGACTGGCAAAAAGTGCTCTTCACTGACGAGTTGCAGTTTTGTCTCACCAGGAGTGATGGTCGGATTCGTGTTTATCGTTGAAGGAATGAGCGTTACACCGAGGCCTGTACTCTAGAGCGGGATCGATTTGGAGGTGGAGGGTCTGTCATGGTCTGGGGAGGTGTGTCACAGGATCATCGGACTGAGCTTGTTGTCGCATCATCGGACTGAGCTTGTTGTCATTGCAGGCAATCTCAACGCTGTGTATTACAGTGAAGACAACCTCCCCCCTCATGTGGTACCCTTCCTGCAGGATCATCCTACTGCTCGTTCTGTGCGTGATTTCATGCAAGACATGAATGTCAGTGTTCTGTCATGGCCAGCGAAGAGCCCCGATCTAAATCCCATTGAGCAGGTCTGGGACCTGTTGGATCGGAGGGTGAGGGCTAGGGTCATTCCCCCCCAGAAATGTCCGGGAACTTTGCAGGTGCCTTGTTGGAAGAGTGGGGTAACATCTCACAGCAAGAACGGTAAATCTGGTGCAGTCCATGAGGACGAGATGAACTGCAGTACTTAATGCAGCAGGTGGCCACACCTGATACTGACTGTTACTTTTGATTTTGACCCCCCTCCCTTTGTTCAGGGACACATTATTCCATTTCTGTTGGTCACATGTCTGTGGAACTTGTTCAGTTTATGTCCCAGTTGTTGAATCTTGTTATGTTCATACAAATATTTACACATGTTAAGTTTGCTGAAAATAAACACAGTTTACAGTGAGAGGACATTTCTTTTTTTGCTGAGTGTATGAAATACTCTGGGCCCTCAGAGGTTCCCCTGCCAGTGGGCTCCGGACAGACACAGCTGTAGGTTATTTACATAAAGAACTAATAGGCATATTGTATGATGTTTCCACCAGATTGGAGCATGACATTTTTTCTTCATTCATGCTGAGTGGTTATCAAAAGGGAGAGAGAACTGGAAATATTTTTCAAATAGGTTACGTTGAGGAAGTATTGTCATTCTCAAAGGATGTAAAAACAGACTTTGTTTACTTGCTGTTTGAGGCAAAGAAAGCATGACTTTGAGAAGCTCCAAGGTGCTGGCGAGTTAAGACAATCAGAAAAAGTATCAGATCCCAAATGGGCACATTTCCAGGCCTACATTTGCGTGCAGGCCAGGTAGCCTAAGCCTACTTCTATGTGTATTCAGGTGCATGTTCTTACTCAGAATTGACTGGAGCGCCCCAAATAAAAGACAATGAATTAACAATGGAAAGAAAGAAATCCTCCAAAATTCTCAAAAGTGTAGCCTGGGATGTGCTCTTGGCAAACAACGTGTCCACCCCTTCAATGAGAACAGTAAGACTATAATAATAATATATCAAATTAATTAACAGAAATGACCATAGCCAAACAAACATTGTGGATGAGAAATTATGGTAATTAACGGTAAATGTACTACTGGTGATACTTGTGTGCCCTCCCTGTGGCCTCCGCAATGGATTAGTCCACTCAGGCATGAATCAGGCATGAATCAGACAGGAATGAATCAGACAGGAATGAATCAGACAGGAATCAGACAGGAATGAATCAGACAGGAATGAATCAGACAGGAATCAGACAGGAATGAATCAGACAGGTGTCTCGTGTGCCATAAAAATATATATAATTGCGACTGCTGGAACAAACAATTGACCAGTCGATTACATGGGGTCAGCCCTATGAGACATGCTGTGAAAAACGGGTATATAAACATCTAACACCTTTACTACCCTGATCCCATTTGAGTTCCTCTCCCTCCGTATACTCTGACTGACCAAATCACACCTGATACACTGTCTGCAGCCGAGATAGAAGGCAAGTGGCTTTGCCAGACCGTGTTAAACTGGCATTTCAATCATTATGATGTTGAGTGTGTGTGTGTGTGTGTGCGTGCGTGCGTGTGTGTGTGTGTGTGTGTGTGTGTGTGTGTGTGTGTGTGTGTGTGTGTGTGTGTGTGTGTGTGTGTGTGTGTGTGTGTGTGTGTCTGCATCTGATTGTGTGTGTCATTTACATTATCTGATCACAGGCATATTTTACACACATCTAAGTGTCACTATAGCCCTCGCTATCAGGCCATTGATTTGATTTCCATGGTGTTGCTGGTGGTCTCTGTAAGCCACTTTGTCTCCATTATACACATGATGTATGCTGTGTTCATGCAGTATTTCTGCCACCGGCTGAATGGAGAGGGCTTAAAGAGCTTGTCAAATGACATGTTTATTGTCAAACCCAATAAAGAACAAGAAAAACCTTGTACAACGCAGTGCCAGTATAAGACTACTGTTCACATGTAGCATTATATAAAGCACGTGCTCCACTAAGAGGTGGATAGATCAGGATTTACACACATTAAAACAGACACTTATATTCACAATCCCAGACACGCAGATTCATTTGCATGAGCATATGCACAATTAGAACTAAAAACACACACACACACACTCACACAAATCCACACACACTCGTGCATTGTGTCCATTGAGGCCACCCCAAGGCCTCACTCCTGCAGGCACAAGTCTGTCTACTCTCATTCCCACGCTTGCCACGTGCCCAAACATACACCGCATGGCCTTCAAATTAGTGCATTTGGAAACTTTAGCCACAGCCATTGCTGACAGGTGTATAAAAATTGAGCACACAGCCATGCAATCTCCATAGACAAACATTGGCAGTAGAATGGCCCTTACTGAAGAGCTCAGTGACTTTCAACGTGGCACCGTCATAGGATGCCACCTTTCCAACAAGTCAGTTAATCTGCCCTGCTAGAGCTGCTCCGGTCAACTGTAAGTGCTGTTATTGTGAAGTGGAAACGTCTAGGAGTAACAACGGCTCAGTCGCGAAGTGGTAGGCCAAACAAGCTCACAGAACGGGACCGCCGAGCGCTAATGCGTGTAGTGAGTAAAATTAGTCTGTCCTCGGTTGCAACAGTCACTACCAAGTTCCAAACTGCCTCTGGAAGCAACGTCAGCACAATTACTGGGAGCTTCATGAAATGGGTTTCCATGGTCGAGCAGCCGCACACAAGCCTAAGATCACCATGTGCAATGCCAAGCGTTGGCTGGAGTGGTGTAAAGCTCGCCGCCATTGGACTCTGGGGCAGTGGAAACGTGTTTTCTGGAGTGGTGAATCATGCTTCATTATCTGGCAGTCCAATGGACGAATCTGGGTTTGTTGGATGCCAGAGTAACAGTACCTGACCCAATGCATACTGCCAATTGTAAAGTTTGGTGGAAGAGGAATAATGGTCTGGGGCTTTTTTTCATGGTTCGGGCTAGGTCCCTTTGTTACAGTGAAGGGAAATCTTAATGCTACAGCATACATTCTAGACGATTCTGTGCTTTCAACCTTGTGGCAACAGTTTGGGGAAGGCCCTTTCCTGTTTCAGCGTGACAATGACCCGTGCACAAAGCTAGGTCCATACAGAAATCGTTTGTCAAGATTGGTGTGCAAGAACTTAACTGGCCTGCACAGAGCCCTGACCTTCACCCCATTGAACACCTTTGGAATGAATTGGAACGCCGACTCCGAGCCAAGCATGATCACCCAACATCATCAGTGCCGACCTCACTAAAGCTCTTGTGGCTGAATGGAAGCAAATGTTCACAGCAATGTTCCAGCATCTAGAGGAAAACCTTCCTAGAAGAGTGGAGGCTGTTATAGCAGCAAAGGGGGAACCAACTCCATATTAATGGCCATGATTCTAGAAAGAGATTTTTTTTTTTACCCCTGTTTTCTCCCCAATTTTGTGATATCCAATTGGTAGTTACAGTCTTGTCTCATTGCTGCAACTCCCGTACAGACTCGGGAGAGGTGAAGGTCGAGAGCGGTGTGTCCTCCTAAATACAACTCAACCAAGCCACACTGCTTCTTGACACAATGCCCACTAAACCCAGAAGCCAGCCGCACCAATGTGTCAGAGGAAACACCTGGTGCACTGCACACGGCAAGCCATAGGAATCGCTAGTGCGCGATGGGACAAGGACCTGTCTCCCAGAATCTCCTCTCCCTCTCTCCTTGTCTTTCAGCATATTCTCTCCCTGTCCACCAGCATCTCCTCTCCCTGTCTCCCTGTCTCCCAAAATCTCCTCTCCCTGTCTTTCAGCATCTCCTCTCCCTGTCTCCCATCATCTCCTTTCCTTGACACCCTGTCTTTCAGCATCTCCTCTCCCTGTCTTTCAGCATCTTCTCTCCCAGTCTTTCAGCATCTTATCTCCCTGTCTCCCAGCATCTCCTCTCCATGTCTACCTGTCTCACAGCATCTTCTCTCCCTGTCTCCCAGCATCTCCTCTCCACGTCCACTAGCGTCTCCTCTTACTGTTTCCTGTCTCACAGCATCTCCTCTTCCTGTCTTCCTGTCGCCCAGCATCTCCTCTCCCTGTCTGATTGCCACTCCAATTTAACTCACATTATTAGCATGACAATGTTAAATGCAGTGTTACCAAAGCAATTAACAAGTAGTAATATAATCAAGGTAATCACATCATATTTCAGCTGATTATTACATCATGACAATTAAATAATTATCTTCTACTTTTGAGAAACTATTCCCTCCCTCCCTCCCTCCCTCCCTCCCTCCCTCCCTCCCTCCCTCCCTCCCTCCCTCCCTCCCTGTCTATCTCTCGTTTCAGCTACAATCCCTCTCGACTACCCATCCCTCCTTCTCCTTCACAACTCCTCATGTGCCACCATCTCTCTCTTCCTCCTCCCTCTCTCTTTCTCTCATCCCCTTTCATCTACCTCAGCCCCTCTCCTCGGCTGCACTCCTTCTCTCTCTTGCCCATCACTTTGCCAGGCTGTAAATCTAATCTGGTTGATTGCTGATTGGTGCTCAGCTGGTGAGGCCTAGGCTGCCGTTTAAGCCCTGATGTTAATTGCCCATCGCCGTGGAGACTGGAGAGGAGGAGAAAGGAGGAGCTGGCGGGAATGGCTTTTATGGAATTAAATGGAAATCATCTGGTAAAAACTTGTTCCATGATCCTTATTATACCCAGGCACGGCCACAGCTTAGTGTCTGTTAGCCCAAATTAACCTCTTGGCTAAGAGCATTCCTCAGAATAAGGACTGGGAAAATGCCAGAATTCCCGTAGATGTTCCAAGGTGGCATACAGGTGTTTTCAATGCGTGGTAGCATAACAATGCACTTAAGAATGCTAGTATGATACAAATATGCACAACATGCTAGCATTTAATAATGGTAACAATGGATGTTATGCATGAGGCTGTGTTTGTGTATGAAATGCACAGCTGGATTCTGATTTTCTGACTATGACAAGCTAACGGTTCCCATGGGCTGGGATTGGACAGAGGGGGTTGTGTAAGGATGTGGGCATTTCTGGATGAGAAGCAGTGTAAATGTGTGTGTGCCCACGTGTGCGTGTCTATCCCCTAATCCTAATGTGGGTTTGTTAGGTCCTTTCTTTGTCCTCTGGTCCTGGAAGAAGAGCCCCCACTGTCTCCTCTCTTCAGCTGTCAATCTTCTAAGAGGGGATGGCGGCATCTCCCCTTCATATTTCTGTAATAAAACTGAATAAAGACCGGCTCACAAACATAGTGGGGGGGGGGGGGGGGGGGGGGGGGATTCTATTTCAGACAGAGCGGGTGGAACAAGACATCATTTTTCCCACCAAACATAGACAGAGAGAGAGAGATTCATTTTTATTGTTTATTTCACTTTTGTATATTACCTACTTCAGTTGCTTTGGCAATGTTAACATGTGTTTCCCATGGAAATAAAGCCCCTTGAATTGAATTGTGAGTGAGAGAGAGAGAGAGAGAGAGAGAGAGAGAGAGAGAGAGAGAGAGAGAGAGAGAGAGAGAGAGAGCGAGCGAGAGATTGAGTGATAGAGAGAAGAAACTTCTAGAAGCCAACAGACAATATGGGGAGAGTTGGGGTGAGAGAGAGTAGCCACAGTGTGCCAACAGGACAGAATAGAACAACAACCACCCCCAGCTAGATATAGAACTGGGAGCCAGGAGGGTTCAGTCATTAGTGGTGACACACAAACCTTTCAGACCCTGGGGGAATGGAGAGAGACGGGGAGGGAGGGAGAGAGAGAAAGAGAGGGAAGAAGAGGTAGAGAGTGACAGAGAGTGAGACTTCAGAATGAGATGAGAAAGACAGAGACAGATAGAGAGAGTGTGTGTGGGAGAAAGACAAGGGAGGGAGGGAGGGAGGGAGGGAGGGAGGGAGGGAGGGAGGGACTCTCTTCCAGCCCATCTTCCCTGGCAGACAGTCTGTTCTCTAAGTCTGACTCATGGACAGCCAATATAACATTAACTCTGAAAGAGGAGGGCCTCCCGGGTGGCGCAGTGGTTAAAGGCGCTGTACTATCAGAGACTCTGGGTTCGTGCCCAGGCTCTGTCGTAACCGGCCGTGACCGGGAGGTCTGTGGGGCGACGCACAATTGGCCTAGCGTCGTCCGGGTTAGGGAGGTAGGGATATCCTTGTCTCATCGCGCACCAGCGACTCCTGTGGCGGGCCGGGCGCAGTGCGCACTAACCAAGGTTGCCAGGTGCACGGTGTTCCCTCCAACACATTGGTGCGGCTGGCTTCCAGGTTGGATGTGCGCTGTGTTAAGAAGCAGTGTGGCTTGGTTGGGTTGTGTATCGGAGGACGCATGACTTTCAACCTTCATCTCTCCCGAGCCCGTACGGGAGTTGTAGCGATGAGACAAGATAGTAGCTACTAAAACAATTGGATACCAGGAAATTGGGGAGAAAAAGGGGTAAAAATAGAAATGTAAAATAATTTAAAAAATACAACTCTGAAAGAGGAGGCCATCAGAGAGAAAAGAGAGAGAGATAGAGGACAGGGGGTCTAAGCAAACTAGGGGAGGGGAGGGGGGGGGGCATTCCTCCACAGGGGCCACACGGGAGTTTGTGGTCACCGGCGTGTGTGTGTGTGTGTGTGTGTGTATGCGTGCGGGTTTAGCAGGACATAAAACAGGCGCTGGGAGGACGATGCGAGCTCGTTTCAGAAGAGGAACATTCCTCCATAGGGGGCGGTATCCTAGCAACCTGAACAAAAGAGGATGGGGAACAGGGTTCCAGTAAGACTAACAGAAGTCTACTTCTGTTTGCTGTTTGGTGTATGTGGGGGGGGGGGGGGGGGGGGGGGGGTTAGAAGAGATTCAGTTCCTTTAGCTTTCAACAGAGTAATCTCTGTATATACCCACACAAACATAAGTGTATAAATATGCCTTCAGGGCAAAAGTTTAAAGAGTCTGAAGTTAAGAAACCTCAAAAGAACAGCAATCATTCTTAGAAAGGAAATTCATAAAGTCCTAGATTTTATTTCCTGGTAAAACCAAGGTAAAATAAACATCAGGATGTGTGTGTACAAGCGTCGGGACGTGGCGGTTGAGAACGTTACGTTTTTGACCGGCTACACGCGCATTCACACACACAGTCAGTGGGTTGTTTCTGCTCTGGGTTGAGACCAGCGAGCTGACCGCCACCACATGGTAATGACAGAGCGCTCCCGTTCCGTCGGTCGCCAAGGGAACACTATAATTTACCCTGGTCCTAGTTCCTGCCTCGGGATCAGCCCTACATGATGTCACTCAGCCATCTGTATGACCTGACTGATCCAACACACACACACACACACACACACACACACACACACTCCACAGAGCGGGCGAGAGAGACAGAGAGAGAGACAGAGGGAGATATAATATATATATATATGCTTTGGCAATGTAAAAATATGTTTCCCCTGCCAATAAAGCCCCTTGAATTTAAATTAATTCAGAGAGAGAGAGAGAGAGAGATTTGCCTTGGCAATGTGAAAATATGTTTCCCATGCCAATAAAGCCCCTTGAATTTAAATGAATTTAGAGAGAGAGAGAGAGAGAGAGAGAGAGAGAGAGAGAGAGATTTGCCTTGGCAATGTGAAAATATGTTTCCCATGCCAACAAAGCCCCTTGAATTTAAATGAATTTAGAGAGAGACAGTGAGAGCGAGAGAGAGAAGGGCACACCTAGAGAGAGTAAGAATAAAAAGTGAGAGAAAGATGGACAGAAAGAGAGAAAGACAGAGAAAAGCAGAAACAGGGAGAGAAAGTAAGAGACAGAGAGAATGAGAGTAGGAGACTAAGGGAGAGACAAGTGTCCCAGTGTGTGTCTAACCCAGCAGTGTAATGACCCTACCGTCTGTGGGCTGCTGTGTGTTGAGACTACAACACACATGGAGATTCACTACTAGACCAGAGGATAATGAGCTCAACAGAGCCTGCTATAATACTCACTGTTACTCACCGTTACCTGAGACAGAACAGGGCCGGTGTGTGTGTGTGTGTGTGTGTGTGTGTGTGTGTGTGTGTGTGTGTGTGTGTGTGTGTGGGCACGCGTGTGTGTAATATCTACAGTCTCAAGGCCTGTGAGGTTGTCGGGACATTGAATGCCAGACAAAGGAGTTGAGCAGACATAAGTAAAGCTGGACTCTGTCAGAGCAGACTGAGAGAAGACAGAATTTCACAGCCCTGGAGACCTTGTCAACAGAAAAAGTTTCACCGCAGAAAGCTGAGGGCAGAAAGTTGTTAACCTGAGGAACGTGAGATGGAACAGGGAAGAGTACAGGGAGCGAGGGGTGGAGGGAGAGAGAGAAAGAGCAGGACAGAGTTTAGAAGAGGGATACACCAGCAGAAGAGACCGGCATCATTGTCCTTTACTGTGTCGTCTAGCCTCTGCCTCTGTATGAGAAACATATCCGACTACATCACTTCATAGCCACTATAGAGGGTCCTAACAAGGAAACTGACAACAAGGGCACAACCATTACACAAATAAACAAACGAACAAGCAAACACTCAATCCAATCCAACTGTTTAAGTGTCCATTCAAAGAGCCACAGCTTCATCTGATAAACTCTCCAGTCTGAACGATTTACTCAGAGTACTTCTGAAGGTCACTAGCACTTCAGACAAGAATTCTAAAAGAGACGGCAGCCATTTTAAGAACATACTTAATGTTCTCTTTGTTTGCTGCTCTGAAATGTAATCTTAACTGAATGAATAACTGACAACATACACTAAAGCATGAGCGGATGCGTTGCTTTGTTCAATCATAATCATTTCTGGGGGATGCTTATATTTGCCCTGTTGCACACAAATGTGTTTATTGCATATGCCAACTCCCCCTGAGAAACCCACAGGAAATGAGGTCACCCCTGTGGCAATTAAGATGAAGTGCCTTGCTCAAAGGCACAGCAACAGATTTTTCACCTTGTCGGCTTCAGTACACAATCCAGCGACCTTTCAGTTACTGTCCCAAAGCTCTAACCACAAGGCTTCCTGCCGCTCAGCTATGGGCAGCAGCAAGCAGAGAATTACCATTTAGGCAACTTTATTAGTTCATTTTTGCTTTTTCCAGTGCTGCACTACGCGTCTTCTAAGTGTATAATTACTATATTGTAATCACGTACAGGTAAGAAGTCAAGTGATTAAAACACGAAACATCCTGAGAGGGAAGAGGGAAGAGATGTGTGAGTGCAGGAGAGGAGAGATAGGAATCACAGAGGCAGCTTTATGAGGGGATGAAACCAAACAGAATGTCTAACTTCACTAAAGATAACTTAGTCTAGGAAGGGATACAAATTATTTTAAAATCAAATCAAATGTTATTGGTCGTGTACACATATTTAGCAGATGTTATCGCGGGTGTAGCCATCCTGGAAGGGGGTGAGTGGTGCAGGCGATGTGTTGATTAAACTTTGATACCGTTTTCCTCAGATTTGCTTTATTAAAGTCCCCAGATACATTTCAGTTGAAGGTAGTCAGTTGAATCCTACAGACGAAGAACCATATATGTGACATTTAAAAAAAAAATGAGATATACATGAACAATCATTATTGGACACCATTTTTCTATAGTGAACCGGTTTCACAAGCTTTCCATGCGCTAATTAACAATAATTTTAAATTTAAAGATAGGCTCTCGTGGAATAACCGTTTATGTGCACCACCTTTCTGTTGCTGATGAAAATCGCAGAAATGTGGGAAAGAAAGGTAAAACAAAACTAAAAGAATGGAAAGACAGGCAAAGGAAGATCTTACGGGATGCGGGAAAACCCTATACAAATCGTAAGGGTCAAGAAAAAACTGGGAAAAGCTGTCCAAAAGAGGTATGTGGAAGAACCGTATATCAAACAATCAAGCTAGCTAGCTATAGAGTACAGTAACTAACATGTATGTTCTGGGTTGTCCAATTTGTAACTATAGAGAAAACATATTAGCTAAAGTTCGTTGGCTACTAACTCATACATTATCGTTACAAATGTTATTGCTAGATTATAGAAGAAACATAGCTAGCTACTTTTTCTCCGTCCACCGGATGATTCGACATGGCTACAGTAGCTAGCTAGTTACACTGTATCCTGCAGGGAAGAGCGTGTTCCACGACGTGCAGAAAGGAGTGTGGAAAGTTGACTGATGAGCGCAAGCTGCATCTGTTCAACAGGTTCTATACTGTCCCATACGAGAAACAACAAGCGTTGATTCTCTCCGGCTTAGAACAGGTTAGAAATAAGACAAAACGCCTATTATTATAATAGCTATATTGAACACTTGCATAGTTTAACTTTGACAGTAATGATACGTACATTAACGTTAACTCTAAAAGTGCTGTGTTACACAATGGTGCAATACAAACTCATTCTGTGTATAGATTGGGAGTGTGTGAAAGATGGAGGTCCTGATCAAGCAATATCCTGAATGTGCTACAGTATTTTAAATTCTGAATTCATCATTGTCAATTTTTATTGCAGCATGAGGTGAAACGGAGACGTAAACCTGAGGATACAAAGGAGAACAAACGACGGAAACAAACCTTCAAATACCATGTACAGCAAGCAGGCCAGAGATTGAATGTGTGCAAGGTCACTTTCATGTCTGTGTTCCAGCTAACCAACAGCCATCTTCAGGCAAGTGAAAATATTAATTAATGTCTATATGAATATCAATTACAAACATATTGTATTCTCTGTACAGATGCTGACAGATGCTGTGGGCAGAATAACAACTGGCGGATGCTCAATCTGATGTCGATGCTCGTCTCTATGGGTTACTTTACCCAAGTTGAGCAGAAGTTCATGGTCTCTGGTCATTCTTTTCTTCCTTGTGATCGATCTTTTGCCACCATCGAGAAGAGGCGCAAGGTGTCAGTCCTTCATACACCGGATGATGTTTCAAAGATGATACTTGAAGCACAACCAGCAAAACCATTCAAGGTGATGAGGATGCAATGTGAAGACTTCAGGCACCTCCCAGATTCTGTCCTCAAGCGACCAGGTGGACTACAGATCACCTCAGTGAGGTGGTTAAAAGTCACAGGTATTGCACAGAGAATAGTTTACTAACATCCCATCAACATGCAACATGTTGTTCTAACAATAAAATATCCTAATGCTTGACTGTGAAAGTTGTTATTGATGTCAGGAACTTCAAATGTTTCTGTTCTAATTTCAGTTGAGGATCCTTGGAATCTGTACGCCAAACAGAGCCACAGTCTAGTTGAGGAATGGAAGTCGTGGCTGATCTCCAAACCAAAACGAGGAGCTACACCTCAACCTTCCTATTTTGCAAGCCACTACCCTAGAGCATATGAGAGTCCTCTGCCCATCAAAAAAAACAAGTACCAAGATCTGATGACCATGCTCAACTACTTGCCAGCTGCTGCATGCTCTTTTTATGAATCACTGCAGAGTGAATAATTTGTTGTTAAACCAAGCTACATAATTAAACGTTTTTTCTGTGAGTTTATGATCCCCTGAACCTGTATACTGTAGTATGTTGAATCTGTATACATTTCAGAAGACATGTCACCCCTATTGTAGGAAATTAAATGTATCGTAGGTGTTTTCTATGTGATTCAATTTGTGTATGATTTGAACCAGCACAATATATTGAATTAATTTAATTTTAAGATGTTGTTCCTAGTGTAGAAAATGTTATGTACAATGTGTTCTGTTGAATTATTTTGTGTGATCATTTGAACCTTTTTTAATCTGAATGAATTAAAAACAAATAAGTCATCACATACAGTATGTGAGTATTCATTTGATCTTGATTCCCTTTTTATATTCATTACAATATACACTGTCTCTCTGTCACCACATTTAGCATTAACTCTAAGCAGTTAATACTTATTTACTGCTGTCACCTCAGTGCAGAAGGACATTTCTTGCCTTTAGCATGGGTTTAATGCAATTCACAATTTAATTGTTGATCATAGTGTTAAAACACAAAGAGAATGGTTTTCTGAACGTTTTGTAATATTGACCTTGGGGACCTGCATAATGGACCTGCATATTGGCACATCACATTTATCCCTATTTGATATTTACAAGTTGTGCTTGTTTTGATTGAATTAATTTCATTGTATTCTATTTTGGTAGTTCTATGGTATGTTCACATCGAGGGCTTCATTTTAAATGAGACTAAGATTTCATGACTCAACTTTTAAGAAAAGTCATCATTGCTAAAGTTGATAGACCACCTTTAAATGAACCTCCATACAAATGAATTAACTGCATATTGCATTTAAGTTATTTACATGAAGGGCATCTGTACTTGAAAGTACTTAAAACATCATATACTGTAAGGTGTTAAAAAAGGACATCTTACAGGAGTCAAGCAAAATGTCACATATACTGTTCTTCCACAAACTGAAATCATCACTGGAGATATACTGTTCTTCCACATTCTTAAAATTAAAACGGCAATAAAAAAAGTATTATTTGAAATAACAAAAAAATA
>NC_143045.1:30185000-30195000 GCF_057628025.1 Oncorhynchus mykiss | reverse complement strand
GGAGCCCTCCTCCTCTCCAGCGCTGTCGGAGTCTCCCGCCTGTTTAGCGCTGTTAGAGCCTTCCTTCTCTACAGCGCTGCCGGAGTCTCCCGCCTGTTCAGAACTGCCAGTTTGCAAAGAGCTGCCAGTTTGCAAAGAGCTGCCAGTTAGCATAGAGCTGCCAGTTAGCATAGAGCTGCCAGTTAGCATAGAGCTGCCAGTTAGCATAGAGCTGCCAGTTAGCATAGAGCTGCCAGTCTGCAAGGAGCTGCCAGAGCTGCCTGTCTGCAGGATGCCGCCAAAGCTGCCAGTCTGCAAGGAGCCGCCAGAGCTGCCAGTCTGCAAGGAGCCGCCAGAGCTGCCAGTTAGCATGGAGCAGCCAGGGCCGCCAGTTAGCATGGAGCAGCCAGGGCCGCCAGTCAGCATGGAGCAGCCAGGGCCGCCAGTCAGCATGGAGCAGCCAGGGCCGCCAGTCAGCATGGAGCAGCCAGTCAGCATGGAGCAGCCAGTCAGCATGGAGCAGCCAGAGCAGCCAGTCAGCATGGAGCAGCCAGAGCTGCCAGTCAGCATGGAGCAGCCAGTCAGCATGGAGCAGCCAGAGCTGCCAGTCAGCATGGAGCAGCCAGTCAGCATGGAGCAGCCAGAGCTGCCAGTCAGCATGGAGCAGCCAGTTAGCATGGAGCAGCCAGAGCTGCCAGTCATCATGGAGCAGCCAGTCAGCATGGAGCAGCTAGAGCTGCCAGTCGACCAGACTCTCCCAGATCTGCCAGTCGACCAGACTCTCCCAGATCTGCCAGTCGACCAGACTCTTCCAGATCTGCCAGTCGACCAGACTCTTCCAGATCTGCCAGTCGACCAGACTCTCCCAGATCTGCCAGTCGACCAGACTCTCCCAGATCTGCCAGTCGACCAGACTCTCCCAGATCTGCCAGTCGACCAGACTCTCCCAGATCTGCCAGTCGACCAGACTCTCCCAGATCTGCCAGTCGACCAGACTCTTCCAGATCTGCCAGTCGACCAGACTCTTCCAGATCTGCCAGTCGACCAGACTCTTCCAGATCTGCCAGTCGACCAGGATCTGCCAGTCAGCCAGGATCTGCCGAAACCGCCAGCCAGCCAGGATATGGTAGATTCGTCAACCTGCCTGAGCTTCCTCTCACTCCTGAGCTTCCTCTCACTCCTGAGCTTCCTCTCACTCCTGAGCTTCCCCTCAGTCCCGAGCTGCCTCAGTCCCGAGCTGCCCCTCAGTCCCGATCTGCTCCTCAGTCCAGTGGGGTTCTGGGTGAGGACTACTAGGCCATGGTCGGCGGCGAGGGTGGACTATCCAGGGACGCGAGGAGAAGGGACTAAGACATTGATTGAGTGGGGTCCACGTCCCGCGCCGGAGCCGCCACCATGGACAGACGCCCACCCGGACCCTCCCTATTGTTTTGAGGTGCGTTCGGGAGTCCGCACCTTAGGGGGGGGGTTCTGTCACACCCTGGTCAAAGTATTTTGTGTTTATCTTTATTTATTTGGTCAGGCCAGGGTGTGGCATGGGTTTTTGTATGTGGTGTGTTTGTATGGGGATTGTAGCTAGTGGGGTGTTCTAGCTAAGTCTATGGCTGTCTGAAGTGGTTCTCAATCAGAGGCAGGTGTTTATCGTTGTCTCTGATTGGGAACCATATTTAGGCAGCCATATTCTTTGAGTTTGTGGTGGGTGATTGTCCTTAGTGTCATTGTTCTGTGTTAGGATACACAAGTATAGGCTGTTTCGGGTTTTGTTAAGTTTATTGTTTTGGTAGTGTTTGTGTTTAGTGTGTTAATTCATTAAACATGGATTGCAATAGACACGCCGCATTTTGGTCCGACTCTCCTTCTCATATAGAAAACCGTTACACTCAATATGCAATTCACAATTCATGTAGATCTATCATCTTATCATGGTCACTTTTTTTCTTGTGTCAGATCGGCCTACATTTGCAGAAGCATACCCTAAGCTAGAGTAATACGTCTAATTTACACATCTCCATCTGGCTTTCGGGGTCACCTTATTTTTTTATTGTTAATATATACAGTTGAAGTCAGAAGTTTACATACACTTGGATTGGAGTCATTAAAACTCGGTTTTCAACCACTCCACAAATTTCTTGTTAACAAACTATAGTTTTGGCAAGTCGGTTAGGACATCTACTTTGTACATGACACAAGTCATTTTTCCAGCAATTGTTCACATACAGATTATTTAATTTATAATCCACTGTATCCCAATTTCAGTGGGTCAGAAGTTTACATACACTAAGTTGACTGTGTTGACTGTGTCTAAAGCCATGATGTCATGGCTTTAGAAGCTTCTGATTGGCTAATGGACATCATTTGAGTCAATTGGAGGTGTACCTGTGGATGTACTTCAAGGCCTAACTTCAAACTCAGTGCCTCTTTGCTTGACATCATGGGAAAATCAAAAGAAATCAGCCAAGACTTCAGAAAAAAAAATTTAGACCTCCACATGTCTGGTTCATCATTGGGAGCAATTTCCAAACGCCTGAAGGTACCACATTCATCTGTACAAACAATAGTATGCAAGTACAAACACCATGGGACCACGCAGCTATGCGTTCTGTCTCCTAGAGATGAATGTGCTTTGGTGCGAAAAGTGCAAATCAATCCCAGAACAACAGGAAAAGACCTTGTGAAGATGCTGGCGGAAACAGATAAAAAAGTATCTATATCCACAGTAAAACAAGTCCTATATCAAAACAACCTGAAAGGCCACGCAGCAAGGAAGAAGCCACTGCTCCAACACTGCCAAAGCCAGACTACGGTTTGCAACTGAACATAGGGACAAAGATCGTACTCTTTGACCAGCACAAAAACATCCTGTGGCGTTCTGCATTAGCATCGAATAGCCCCCGTGATATGCAACTTTTCAGGGAAGTCAGGAACCAATACACACAGGCAGTTAGGAAATCTAAGGCTAGCTTTTTCAAACAGATATGTGCATCCTGTAGCACTAATTCCAAAAAGTTTTGGGACACTGTAAAGTCCATGGAGAATAAGAGCACCTCCTCCCAGCTGCCCACTGCACTGAGGCTAGGAAACATTGTCACCACCGATCAATCTACGATAATAATAATAATTTCAATAAGCATTTTTTTCCGGCTGGTCAGGCTTTCTACCTGGCTACTCCTACCCTGGCCAACAGTTATGCACCCCCTGAAGCAACTTGCCTAAGCCCCCACCCCCCGCTTCTCCTTCACCCAAATCCAGACAGCTGATGTTCTGAAAGAGCTGCAAAATCAGGATCCCTGCAAATCAGCTGGGCTAGACAATCTGGACCCTCTCTTTCTAAGATTATCAGCTGAAATTGTTGCAACCCCTATTACTAGCCTGTTCAAGCTCTCTTCCGTATCGTCTGAGATCCCCAAAGATTGGAAAGCTGCCAAGGTCATCCCCCCCCCCCTTCAAAAGGGGAGACACTCTAGACCAAAACTGTTATAGACCTATATCCATCCTGCCCTGCCTTTCTAAAATCTTCGAAAGCCAAGTTAACAAACAGATCACCGACCATTTCGAATCCCACCGTACCTTCTCCACTATGCAATCTGGTTTCCGAATTGGTCATGGGTGCACCTCAGCCACGATCAAGGTCCTAAACGATATCATAACCGCCATCAATAAAATACAGTACTGTGCAGCCGTCTTCATCAACCTGGCCAAGGCTTTCGATACTGTCAATCACCATATTCTTATTGACTGCCTCGCCTGGTTCAACAACTACCTCTCAGATAGAGTTCAGTGTTTCAAATCGGAGGGCCTGTTTTCCGGACCTCTGGCAGTCTCTATGGGGATGCCACAGGGTTCAATTCTCAGGCCGACTCTTTTCTCTGTATATATCAATGATGTCGTTCTTGCTGCTGGTGATTCTCTGATCACCTCAACTGCTTTTAAATGCTAGTCAATCTAAATGCATGCTCTACAACCGATTTCTGACCACACCCACCCGCCCGACTAGCATCACTACACTGGACGGTTCTGACTTAGAATATGTGGACAACTACAAATACCTAGGTGTCTAGTTAGACTGTAAACTCTCCACACTCACATTAAGCATCTCCAATCCAAAATTAAATCTAGAATCGGCTTCCTATTTCGCAACAAAGATTCCTTCACTCATGCTGCCAAACATACCCTCGTAAAACTGACTATCCTACCAATCCTTGAATTCGGCAATATAATTTACAAAATAGCCTCCAACTGGATGCACTCTATCACAGTGCCATCTGTTTTGTCACCAAAGCCCTATATACTACCCACTAGAGGTCGACCGATTCTGATTATTGGAGGCCAAAAAAGCCAATACCAATTAATCGGATGATTTTTTAAATATATTTTTTAAATAATGAAAATTACAACAATACTGAATGAACACTTATTTTAACTTAATATAATACATCAATTTAAATCAATTTAGCCTCAAATAAATAATGAAACATGTTCAATTTGGTTTAAATAATGCAAAAACAAAGTGTTGGAGAAGAGAGTAAAAGTGCAATATGTGCCATGTAAGAAAGCTAACGTTTAAGTTCCTTGCTCAGAACATGAGAACATATGAAAGCTGGTGGTTCCATTTAACATGTGTCTTCAAAATTCCCAGGTAAGAAGTTTTAGGTTGTAGTTATTATAGGAATTATAGGACTATTTATCTCTATACCATTTGTATTTCATTAACCTTTGACTATTGGATGTTCTTATAGGCACTTTAGTATTGCCAGTGTAACAGTATAGCTTCCGTCCCTCTCCTCGCTCCTCCCTGGGCTCGAACCAGGAACACAACAACAACAGCCACCCTCGAAGCAGCGTTACCCATGCAGAGCAAGGGAAACAACCACTCCAAGGCTAAGAGGAGCGAGTGACATTTGAAACGCTATTAGCGCGCGCTAACTAGCCAGCCATTTCACTTCGGTTACACCAGCCTCATCTCGGGAGTTGATATGCTTGAAGTCATAAACAGTGCAATGCTTGACGCACAACGAAGAGCTGCTGGTAAAGCCCGCCTTATCTCAGCTCACTGGTCACCATAACAACACCCACCCGTAAAACGAGCTCCAGTAGGTATATTTCACTGGTCATCCCCAAAGCCAACACTTCCTTTGGCCGCCTTTCCTTACAGTTCTCTGCTGCCAATGACTGGAACGAATTGCAAAAATCACTGAAGCAGGAGACTTATATTTCCCTCTCTTAACTTTAAGCATCAGTTGTCAGAGCAGCTAACCAATCACTGTACCTGTACACAGCCAATCTTTAAATATCACACCCAACTACCTCATCCCCATATTGTTATTTATCATTTTGCTCTTTTGCACCCCAGTATCTCTACTTGCACATCATCATCTGCACATCTATCACTCAAGTGTTAATTTGCTAAATTGTCATTAGTTCACCTCTATGGCCTGTTTATTGCCTTACCTCCCTAATCTTCTACATTTGCACACACTGTGCATAGCTTTTCATTTTGTGTTATTGACTGTACCTTTGTTTATGTGTAACTCTGTGTTGTTGTTTTTGTTGCACTGCTTTGTTTTATCTTGGCCAGGTCGCAGATGTAAATAAGAACTTGTTCTCAACTGGCCTACCTGGTAAAAAAAAAGGGTGAAATAAATAAAAAAAATCAATAAAAATGTGTCATATGGGTCCTGTAGAATGGACTAATGCAACAGCCTCTTTACTACTCAACACCATATAATTACTCACAGTGGAATCATTTAAAAGCTGTTTCATAAAGCAGTGTAATTAAATGAATATTTATTATGGCAATAAAGGAATACGTAAATGGAGGGGGGTAGATGTTTGTGTGTGGTGTGTGTGTTTGTGTGTGGCGTGTGTGTGTGTGTGTGTGTGTGTGCATTGTAAATATGTGTGGAGTGATGAATCGAGATCCAATTCAACAAGCAGGTCAGAGTAATGTCCTTTTTAAGCTGTGTGTGTGTATCTGTGAGTGTGTGTGTGTGTGTGTATCTGTGTGTGTGTGTGTGTGTCTGTGTGTGTGTGTGTGTGTGTGTGTGTGGTGTGTGTGTGTGTGTGTGTGTGTGTCTGTGTGTGTGTGTCTGTGTGTGTCTGTGTGTGTCTGTGTGTGCGTGCGTACGTGTGTGTGTGTGTGTGTGCGTGCGTGTGTGTGTCTGTGTGTGTGTGTGTGTGTGTGTGTGTGTATGTGTGTGTGTGTGTGTGTGTGTGTGTGTGTGTGTGTGTGTGTGTGGTGTGTGTGTCTGTGTGTGTGTGTGTGTGTGTGTGTGTGCGTGCGTCTTTGTGTGCATGTAAGGACCAGAGTAATGCTCTTTAAGCTGTAATTGGTTTGTGGCATTGTACTGCTGCAGACCCTAGTTGATTTATGGGTCTTGCCAACACTCAGCTAACAAGGGCTATAAATTCACTCCTCTGCTCTGATCCCAGTCATCAATAAGGGACAAGCAAGTTTGGTGAAGGGGGGGGGGATTTGTATGTGTGTATATATGTGTGTTTTTGTGTGTGTGTGTGTGTGTGTGTGTGTGTGTGTGTGTGTGTGTGTGTGTGTGTGTGTGTGTGTGTGTGTGTGTCACAAATCCAGGTTCCATAGTTAACAAGAGGTCAACAACACAACATGTGTACGATAGGGATAAAAATAACCTCATCATGGGGTGATGACAGCGATCTGACCCCTCGATGAACTCTGATCCCTCAACTCTGCAGTGAGAGTCTAACCAGTGTGCTAGAGTTGGGTCACTTGCTACTGTCCTCCCTTCTACTGACATACTGTTATGTTCAGCTCATAGTGTCTCCTGTTACTGTCCTCTCTTCCACTGACTGTTATGTTCAGCTCATAGTGTCTCCTGTTACTGTCCTCCCTTCTACTGACTGTTATGTTCAGCTCATAGTGTCTCCTGTTACTGTCCTCCCTTCTACTGACTGTTATGTTCAGCTCATAGTGTCTCCTGTTACTGTCCTCCCTTCTACTGACTGTTATGTTCAGCTCATAGTGTCTCCTGTTACTGTCCTCTCTTCTACTGACATACTGTTATGTTCAGCTCATAGTGTCTCCTGTTACTGTCCTCTCTTCTACTGACTGTTATGTTCAGCTCATAGTGTCTCCTGTTACTGTCCTCTCTTCTACTGACATACTGTTATGTTCAGCTCAAAGTGTCTCCTGTTACTGTCCTCCCTTCTACTGACTGTTATGTTCAGCTCATAGTGTCTCCTGTTACTGTCCTCCCTTCTACTGACTGTTATGTTCAGCTCATAGTGTCTCCTGTGTCTCCTGTTACTGTCCTCCCTTCTACTGACTGTTATGTTCAGCTCATAGTGTCTCCTGTTACTGTCCTCCCTTCTACTGACTGTTATGTTCAGCTCATAGTGTCTCATGCTACTGTCCTCCCTTCTACTGACTGTTATATTCAGCTCATAGTGTCTCCTGTTACTGTCCTCACTTCTACTGACTGTTATGTTCAGCTCATAGTGTCTCCTGTTACTGTCCTCCCTTCTACTGACTGTTATGTTCAGCTCATAGTGTCTCATGCTACTGTCCTCCCTTCTACTGACTGTTATGTTCAGCTCATAGTGTCTCCTGTTACTGTCCTCCCTTCTACTGACTGTTATGTTCAGCTCATAGTGTCTCCTGCTACTGTCCTCTCTTCTACTGACTGTGATGTTCAGCGCATAGTGTCTCCTGTTACTGTCCTGCCTTCTACTGGCTGTTATGTTCAGCTCATAGTGTCTCCTGTTACTGTCCTGCCTTCTACTGGCTGTTATGTTCAGCTCATAGTGTCTCCTGTTACTGTCCTCCCTTCTACTGACTGTTATGTTCAGCTCATAGTGTCTCCTGTTACTGTCCTCCCTTCCACTGACTGTTATGTTCAGCTCATAGTGTCTCCTGTTACTGTCCTCCCTTCTACTGACTGTTATGTTCAGCTCATAGGGTCTCCTGTTACTGTCCTCTCTTCTACTGACTGTTATGTTCAGCTCATAGTGTCTCATGTTACTGTCCTCTCTTCTACTGACTGTTATGTTCAGCTCATAGTGTCTCATGCTACTGTCCTCCCTTCTACTGACTGTTATGTTCAGCTCATAGTGTATCCTGTTATGTTCAGCTCATAGTGTCTCATGTTACTGTCCTCCCTTCTACTGACTGTTATGTTCAGCTCATAGTGTATCCTGTTATGTTCAGCTCATAGTGTCTCATGTTACTGTCCTCCCTTCTACTGACTGTTATGTTCAGCTCATAGTGTATCCTGTTATGTTCAGCTCATAGTGTCTCCTGTTACTGTCCTCTCTTCTACTGACTGTTATGTTCAGCTCATAGTGTCTCCTGCTAGTACAGAACAGTACAGTACAGTACAGTAGAACACAGTACAGTGAGTAGAATACAGTACAGTACAGAACAGTAGGTAGAGTACAGTATAGTACAGAACAGTAAAGTGTAGAGGTCGACCGATTATGATTATTCAACGCAGATACCGATTATTGGAGGACCAAAAAAGCCGATACCGATTAATTGGCCGTTTTATATATACTGACAATTACAACAATACTGAATGAACACTTATTTTAACATAATATAATACACCAATAAAATCAATTTAGCCTCAAGTAAATAATGAAACATGTTCAATTTGGTTTAAAAGATGCAAAAACAAAGTGTTGGAGAAGAAAGTAAAAGTGCAATATGTGCCATGTAAGAAAGCTAACGTTTAAGTTCCTTGCTCAGAACATGAGAACATATGAAAGCTGGTGGTTCCTTTCAACATGAGTCTTCAATATTCCCAGGTAAGAAGTTTTAGGTTGTAGTTATTATAGGAATTATAGGGCTATTTCTCTCTATACCATTTGTATTTCATTAACCTGGGGGCGGCAGGGTAGCCTAGTGGTTAGCGCATTGGACTAGTAACCGGAAGGTTGCAAGTTCAAAATCCCAGAGCTGACAAGGTACAAATCTGTCGTTCTGCCCCTGAACAGGCAGTTAACCCACTGTTCCTAGGCCGTCATTGAAAATAAGAATTTGTTCTTAACTGACTTGCTTAGTTAAATAAAGGTAAAAAAATAAAATAAAAAATAAATAAATAAAATAAAAACCTTTGACTATTGGATGTTCTTATAGGCACTTTAGTATTGCCAGTGTAACAGTACAGCTTCCGTCCCTCTCCTCGCTCCTACCTGGGATCGAGCCAGGAACACAACGACAACAGCCACCCTCGAAGCAGCATTACCCATGCAGAGTAAGGGGAACAACCACTCCAAGTCTCAGAGGAGCGAGTGACATTTGAAACGCTATTAGCGCGCGCTAACTAGCCAGCCATTTCACTTCGGTTACACCAGCCTCATCTCGGGAGTTGATATGCTTGAAGTCATAAACAGTGCAATGCTTGACGCACAACGAAGAGCTGCTGGTAAAGCCCGCCTTATCTCAGCTCACTGGTCACCATAACAACACCCACCCGTAAAACGAGCTCCAGTAGGTATATTTCACTGGTCATCCCCAAAGCCAACACTTCCTTTGGCCGCCTTTCCTTACAGTTCTCTGCTGCCAATGACTGGAACGAATTGCAAAAATCACTGAAGCAGGAGACTTATATTTCCCTCTCTTAACTTTAAGCATCAGTTGTCAGAGCAGCTAACCAATCACTGTACCTGTACACAGCCAATCTTTAAATATCACACCCAACTACCTCATCCCCATATTGTTATTTATCATTTTGCTCTTTTGCACCCCAGTATCTCTACTTGCACATCATCATCTGCACATCTATCACTCAAGTGTTAATTTGCTAAATTGTCATTAGTTCACCTCTATGGCCTGTTTATTGCCTTACCTCCCTAATCTTCTACATTTGCACACACTGTGCATAGCTTTTCATTTTGTGTTATTGACTGTACCTTTGTTTATGTGTAACTCTGTGTTGTTGTTTTTGTTGCACTGCTTTGTTTTATCTTGGCCAGGTCGCAGATGTAAATAAGAACTTGTTCTCAACTGGCCTACCTGGTAAAAAAAAAGGGTGAAATAAATAAAAAAAAT
>NC_143045.1:30067500-30182500 GCF_057628025.1 Oncorhynchus mykiss | reverse complement strand
GCTCATAGTGTATCCTGTTATGTTCAGCTCATAGTGTCTCATGTTACTGTCCTCCCTTCTACTGACTGTTATGTTCAGCTCATAGTGTATCCTGTTATGTTCAGCTCATAGTGTCTCCTGTTACTGTCCTCTCTTCTACTGACTGTTATGTTCAGCTCATAGTGTCTCCTGCTAGTACAGAACAGTACAGTACAGTACAGTAGAACACAGTACAGTGAGTAGAATACAGTACAGTACAGAACAGTAGGTAGAGTACAGTATAGTACAGAACAGTAAAGTGTAGAGGTCGACCGATTATGATTATTCAACGCAGATACCGATTATTGGAGGACCAAAAAAGCCGATACCGATTAATTGGCCGTTTTATATATACTGACAATTACAACAATACTGAATGAACACTTATTTTAACATAATATAATACACCAATAAAATCAATTTAGCCTCAAGTAAATAATGAAACATGTTCAATTTGGTTTAAAAGATGCAAAAACAAAGTGTTGGAGAAGAAAGTAAAAGTGCAATATGTGCCATGTAAGAAAGCTAACGTTTAAGTTCCTTGCTCAGAACATGAGAACATATGAAAGCTGGTGGTTCCTTTCAACATGAGTCTTCAATATTCCCAGGTAAGAAGTTTTAGGTTGTAGTTATTATAGGAATTATAGGGCTATTTCTCTCTATACCATTTGTATTTCATTAACCTGGGGGCGGCAGGGTAGCCTAGTGGTTAGCGCATTGGACTAGTAACCGGAAGGTTGCAAGTTCAAAATCCCAGAGCTGACAAGGTACAAATCTGTCGTTCTGCCCCTGAACAGGCAGTTAACCCACTGTTCCTAGGCCGTCATTGAAAATAAGAATTTGTTCTTAACTGACTTGCTTAGTTAAATAAAGGTAAAAAAATAAAATAAAAAATAAATAAATAAAATAAAAACCTTTGACTATTGGATGTTCTTATAGGCACTTTAGTATTGCCAGTGTAACAGTACAGCTTCCGTCCCTCTCCTCGCTCCTACCTGGGATCGAGCCAGGAACACAACGACAACAGCCACCCTCGAAGCAGCATTACCCATGCAGAGTAAGGGGAACAACCACTCCAAGTCTCAGAGCGAGTGACGTTTGAAACACTATTAGCACGCACCACGCTAACTAGCTAGCTATTTCACTTTGGTTACACCAGCCTAATCTCGGGAGTTGATGGGCTTGAAGTCATAAACAGCGCAACGCTTAAAGCACAGGGATGAGCTGCTGGCAAAACGCACGACAGTGCTGTTTGAATGAATGCTTACGAGCCTGCTGCTGCCTACCATCGCTCAGTCAGACTGCTCTATCAAATCATAGACTTAGTTATAACATAATAACACACAGAAATACGAGCCCTAGGTCATTAATATGGTCGGATCCGGAAACTATCATCTCGAAAACAAGACGTTTATTCTTTCAGTGAAATACGGAACTGTTCCGTATATTATCTAATATTCCTGTTACATTGCACAACCTTCAATGTTGTGTCATAATTACATAAAATTCTGGCAAATTAGGCGGCCCAAACGGTTGCATAGGTACACGTTGGAGCAACGATACGCACCGCATCAATTATATGCAACGCAGGACACGCTAGATAAACTAGTAATATCATCAACCATGTGTAGTTAACTAGTGATTATGATTGATTGATTGTTTTTTATAAGATAAGTTTAATGCTAGCTAGCAACTTACCTTGGCTTACTGCATTCACGTAACAGGCAGGCTCCTCGTGGAGTGTAATGTAATCAGGTGGTTAGAGAGTTGGACTAGTTAACTGTAAGGTTGCAAGATTGAATCCCCCGAGCTGACAAGGTAAAAATCTGTCGTTCTGCCCCTGAACGAGGCAGTTAACCCACCGTTCCTAGGCCGTCATTGAAAATAAGAATGTGATCTTAACTAACTTTCCTCGTGAAATAAAGATTAAATAAAGGTGTCATTTTTTTGTTGAAAAATCGGCCAAATCGGTTTCCAAATTTCTGATTGTTAGAAAAACTTGAAATCGGCCATTTCAATTAATCAGTCGACCTCTAGTACAGTGAGTTGAGTACAGTACAGAACAGCAGAGTGAGTAGAGTACAGTACAGAACAGCAGAGTGAGTAGAGTACAGTACAGAACAGTAGAGTGAGTACAGTACAGTACAGTACAGTACAGTACAGTACAGTACAGCACAGTACAGTACAGTGAGTAGAGTACAGAGCAGAACAGTACCGTGAGTAGAGTACAGAGCAGAACAGTACAGAACAGTGAGTAGAGTACAGTACAGAACAGAACAGAACAGAACAGTACAGTGAGTAGAGTACAGTACAGAACAGTACAGTACAGTACAGTACAGTACTGAACAGCACAGTGAGTAGAGTAGAGTAGAGTACAGTACAGAACAGTACAGTGAGTACAGTACAGTACAGAACAGTACATTGAGTAGAGTACAGTACAAAACAGTACAGTGAGTACAGTACAGTACAGAACAGTACAGTGAGAAGAGTACAGTACAGTGAGTACAGTACAGTACAGAACAGAACAGTGAGTAGAGTACAGTACAGAACAGTACAGAACAGTAGAGTGAGTAGAGGACAGTACAGAACAGTACAGAACAGTACAGTGTGTAGAGTACAGTACAGAACAGTACAGAACAGTACAGTGAGTAGAGTACAGTACAGAACAGTACAGTGAGTAGAGTACAGTACAGAACAGTACAGAACAGTACAGTGAGTAGAGTACAGTACAGAACAGTACAGAACAGTACAGTGAGTAGAGTACAGTACAGTACAGTGAGTAGAGTACAGTACAGTACAGAACAGTGAGTAGAGTACAGTACAGTGAGTACAGTACAGTACAGTACAGTGAGTAGAGTACAGTAAAGTACAGAACAGTGAGTAGAGTACAGTACAGTGAGTAGAGTACAGTACAGAACAGTACAGTGAGTAGAGTACAGTACAGAACAGTACAGAACAGTAGAGTGAGTAGAGGACAGTACAGAACAGTACAGAACAGTACAGTGAGTAGAGTACAGTACAGAACAGTACAGAACAGTACAGTGAGTAGAGTACAGTACAGAACAGTACAGTGAGTAGAGTACAGTACAGAACAGTACAGAACAGTACAGTGAGTAGAGTACAGTACAGAACAGTACAGAACAGTACAGTGAGTAGAGTACAGTACAGTACAGTGAGTAGAGTACAGTACAGTACAGAACAGTGAGTAGAGTACAGTACAGTGAGTACAGTACAGTACATAACAGTACAGTGAGTAGAGTACAGTACAGAACAGTACAGAACAGTACAGTGAGTAGAGTACAGTACAGAACAGTACAGAACAGTACAGTGAGTAGATTACAGTACAGTACAGAACAGTGAGTAGAGTACAGTACAGTGAGTACAGTACAGTACAGAACAGCACAGTGAGTAGAGTACAGTACAGAACAGTACAGTGAGTAGAGTACAGTAGAGAACAGTACAGTGAGTAGAGTACAGTACAGAACAGAACAGTACAGTGAGTAGAGTACAGTACAGAACAGAACAGTACAGTGAGTAGAGTACAGTACAGAACAGAACAGTACAGTGAGTAGAGAACAGTACAGAACAGTGAGCAGAGCACAGTAGAGTACAATACAATACATTACAACTACGGCAGGCTGCACATAGGCCAAGCCTACAATAGTCCCTTGAAAGTCAGTCAAGAGCCTTCACTCTCCTCGCTCAGCACTCTCCTCTGCCAAGACGGCGTAGCAGTCAGACGTCTTTGTCCTCGTCCTGTCGTGTCCCATGTATATATATTTTTATATATTTTTCTTAGCATATCCTTTTTTATATTTTTCTAAACCTCAACTTCAAAATACTCTCCTGCAACCTGCCTCACCCAATGTGGTGTGGATCTGTTTTTTCCAAAGTATTTTTATTTACCTCGGAACCAGAATCCCCAACAGAAGCTAGCCAGCTAACCTGCTACTAGCTAGTAGTCAGCTAACCACCGCTTGCGGTCATCAGCTAACCTTTAGCTCGGAAAACTCTCGCCAATTTGCACAACGCGATTCAAACCAGAGTACACCGGACATATTTTCTCTCCATATCCGCGGCTTCCTATCGCAAGCTCTGAACCTTTTTCACCTGGATCATCGCAGCTATCTAGCTGCAATACGAGTGGCTACTCCCGGCTAACGTCTGTCTCGAAGCAAGCACCAATTAGCCTGGAGCTAGCCCATGCTAGGCCCATCTCCCGGCTAGTTGAAGAGGTCCATCAGCCACTCTACAATACCTATTTTTGAAATTGGTCCAGACCCCTTTTACTGCAGGTACAGAGCTCCTTCACGACTGGCTCTACCGACGCAATCTGCCCGAGGGTTCTTTCTGCAACAGGTCCCTCCATCGCGACGTCTCCTGAATGCCCATCTGCTAGCCTGCTACCTGTGGCCCGCTAGCTGTCTATAGCATATCGGACTGTTAGCTGAATAGGTCCACCGGCCAATTTCTTGGGCCACTATACCTATTTTGCCAATTGGACTTAACCCCTTTGCTACACGAAACCCTACTACTCCTTCACGACTGGTCTAATCAACGTAACTGCACGAGGAGGCTATCATCTGTCACAAAGTCCCTCTAAGGCCCTTCTGCTAGCTTGCTAGCCCCGGCCTGCTAGGTGTCTGAATCGGCGTGTCTCCAGCTAGCCTAACTACTCACTGGACTCCTATGATCACTCGGCTACACATGCCTCTCCCTAATGTCAATATGCCTTGTCCATTGCTGTTCTGGTTAGTGATTATTGTCTTAATTCACTGTAGAGCCTCTAGCCCTGCTCAATATGGCTTAGTCAACCCTTTAGTTCCACCTCCCACGCATGCGGTGATATCAACTGGTTTAAATGTTTCTAGAGACAATATCTCTCAAATCATCACACAATGCCTAGGTTTACCTCCAATGTATTCACATCCTACCATACATTTGTCTGTACAGTAAGCAATGAATCTATTCTATCGTGCCCAGAAACCTGCTCAGTTTTACTCTCTGTTCTGAACGAACTAGACAATCAGTTCTGATAGCCTTTAGCCGTACCCTTATCCTACTCTGTTCCTCTGGTGATGTAAAGGTTAATCCAGGCCCTGCAGTGCCTAACTGCACTCCCATTCCACAGGTGCTCTCATTTGTTGACTTCTGTGACTGTAAAAGCCTTGGTTTCATGCATGTTAACATTAGAAGCCTCCTCCCTAAATTTGTTTTATTCACTGCTTTAGCAAACTCTGCCACTCTGTCCGAGCCGTGTCTGAATCCTGGTTTAGGAAAACCACCAAAAACCCTGAAATTTCCATCCCTAACTACAACATTTTCCGACAAGATAGAACTGCCAAAGGGGGCGGAGTTGCAATCTACTGCAAAGATAGCCTGCAGAGTTCTGTCTTACTATCCAGGTCTGTACCCAAACAATTCGAGCTTCTACTTTTAAAAATCCACCTTTCCATAAACAGGTCTTTCACCGTTGCCGCTTGCTATAGACCATCCTCTGCCCCCAGCTGTGCCCTGGACATCATATGTGAATTGATTGCCCACCATCTATCTTCAGAGCTCGTGCTGCTAGGTGACCTAAACTGGGACATGCTTAACACCCCGGCCATTCTACAATCTAAGCTTGATGCCCTCAATCTCACCGACTAGCATCACTACTCTGGATGGTTCTAACTTAGAATATGTGGACAACTACAAATACCTAGGTGTGTGGCTAGACTGTAAACTCTCCTTCCAGACTCACATTAAGCATCTCCAATCCAAAATTAAATCTAGAATTTGCTTCCTATTTCGCAACAAAGCATCCTTCACTCATGCTGCCAAACATACCCTCATAAAACTGACCATCCCTACCAATCCTCGACTTCGGCAATGTCATCTACAAAATAGCCTCCAACACTCTACTCAACAAATTGGATGCAGTCTATCACAGTGCCATCCGTTTTGTTACCAAAGCCCCATATACCATCTACCACTGCAACCTGTACGCTCTCGTTGGCTGGCCCTCGCTTCATACTCGTCGCCAAACCCACTGGCTCCAGGTCATCTACAAGTCTCTGCTAGGTAAAGTCCCGCCTTATCTCAGCTCACTGGTCACCATAGCAGCACCCACCCGTAGCACGCGCTCCAGCAGGTATATCTCACTGGTCACCCCCAAATCCAATTCCTCCTTTGGCCGCCTTTCCTTCCAGTTCTCTGCTGCCAATGACTGGAACAAACTGCAAAAATCACTGAAGCTGGAGACTCATATCTCCCTCACTAGCTTTAAGCACCATTGTCAGCACATCTGTTAATAACCCATCCAACTACCTCATCCCCATACTGTATTTATTTATTTATCTTCCTCTTTTGCAACCCAGTATCTCTACTTCCACATTCATCTTCTGCACATCTATCACTCCAGTGTTTAATTGGTATATTGTAATTACTTCACCACCATGGCCTATTTAATGCCTTACCTCCCTTATCTTACCACATTTGCACAAACTGTATATAGACTTTTTCTACTGTATTATTGACTATATGTTTGTTTATTCCATGTGTAACTCTGTGTTGTTGTATGGGTCGAACTGCTTTGCTTTATCATGGCCAGGTCGCAGTTGTAAATGAGAACTTGTTCTCAACTAGCCTACCTGGTTAAATAAAGGTGAAATATATATATCTTTTTTTTAAACTGTTCTCAGGCCAGAGACTCACTACACATCAATTTTTGGGTTAGTTCCACCTTGGAGAGTGAAATCCAGTCAAAACTATAACAAGCCTCTGTGATGTCATAGCCTGTGCCATCTACAGTTTCAAAAAAAAAAATGAAAAAAAAAAAAAAGAATTCTACCAAGTATCAGGCAATTTTGGCTGACAATCTGGTTGCCTCTATCAGAAGGCTGGGACATGGCCGTAGGTGGACTTTCCAACAAGACAATGACCCAAAACATACCTCAAGATCCACACAGAAAGGGTTCTGTGACAACAAAATCAATGTTCTGCCATGGCCATCTCAGTCGCTGGACCTCAATCCAATCAAAAACCTGTGGGCTGAGTGGAAGAGGGCAGTTGATAAGTGCAAACCCAAGAATGTGAAGGATCTTGAAAGGATCTGCATAGAGGAATGGTCCAAAATCCCTCCAAATGTGTTTCTTAACCTTGTCAAACAATACAGGAAAAGACTCCATGCTGTTATCCTTGCCATAGGTGGTTGCACTAAGTACTAAATGAGGAGTGCAAATAATTATGAAACCTTGATTTTGGTTAAATTAATGTTGTATTAAATAATTGAATGATTTTGGTTGGTTCCATTGAAACATTAATAAAGTACAGTATTTCTCACATGTTGGTATTTTGAGTTTATCTTTATAATTATATTGTTTATATTTGTTTAAGCATTGTTTGTGCATTGCCAGTCAGGGGGTGCCAGTAATTTTGGAGCCCACTTTACTACCATACCCCGTTCAAAGGCACTTAAATATTTTGTCTTACCCATTCACCCTCTAACTGGCACACAGACACAATCCATGTCTCAATTGTCTCAAGGCTTAAAAATCCTTCTTTAACCTGTCACCTTCATCTACACTGATTGAAGTGGCTTTAACAAGTGACATCAATAAGGGATCATATCTTTTACCTGGATTCACCTGGTGAGTCTATGTCATGGAAAGAGCAGGTGTTCTTAATGTTTTGTACACTCAGTGTCAGTATCAGTATTTATTAAGCTAGAACGTCTCTAAAAAAAATGCAAGCAAAAAACATTAAAACAATAAAATATTAACACATTTACAGGAGCTCTCTGCCTAGGCGACCTCGTGGCGCCATGGTAAACACGGAACGCATATCCAGAATAATGTTCATTGAAAAGCTGTTCAAAAGAGGACATTGTATTCTTTTTTTTTGTACTCCCTGACGAAGGCCCTGCAGCAGAAACGCTTCGGTTTGAAAACACTTTGTTTCCATTGAACATGCCATACTAATAAAGGCATTTTAATCAATTATATGAAGAGTGCCCTGGTCCTCCTTTCTTTTTGATGACCAATGTACCCCTTTTACCAAAGAGCACCTTCTATCTACCAAAATGTACTATTGTGTACCTTAGTAGCGCTTCCCTTCCTCCTCTTTATAGCAGAATAATGCATTGCTGTGTAGTACAGCTCATGGACTCATGATGTAACTTCATATGGTAATTCTGTAACTGTGTATAAATCCACTAGACTTACTGTATTTCAATAACCCAGTTGTTTCCTTTCAAACTCAAGGTGTCATCATAACTGACACCCCATTCTTTCTGCAGACATCTTTGAATATTAATTCTGAGCAGTTATTTATATAGTTCTGGAAAACGTGATTCCATTACCAAAGTTTGCATCTGTACGGTTCTCCATTAAATTACTTTGTGTACATGTTTCGGTGGAAATTGTTAAAAGTAGTCCTTATGCATAGAGCTGTATGGATTGTTCAACTTCTAAATCAATGTTATGTGTTTGGTATACATTATACATAGAGATGTATTATTATATTTTTATTTTACCCCATTTATCGCCCCAATTTGGATTTTGTCTCATCAATGCAACTCCCCAACAGTCTCGGGAGGCGAAGGTTGAGTCATGCGACCCACCAACCCACGCTTCTTAACACCCACCCGCTTAACCCGGAAGCCAACAGCAACAATGTGTCGGAAGAAAAGTCTGGGGACGATTCCCGAATGCGATTCAGCTGAGACCAAACTGCAAAACATGAGCCGGCAGCTGCACACTGAGGCATTTATTATCAATAGCTTCAAACTAATATTGTTGCCATGAGCAGAAACAGTAGAAGTTATGAAACTGCAGTAGTTTAATGGATGAGTTTATGAGCGTTTCTCTGAAGGACAAGAAAGGAGTCAGACTGATAAACATGCTGAGCTAGGCTACTCCTCCCTAAAACCAAAACAGTTAAAAGACAACTAGGCCTTGGCTATAGACTCCGACTGAGCTTGAGGACCACTTTTGGGCATTTTCAGTTTCCAGCTAAATTGCATGAAATACTAAAGGAGGAGTCGGTTGGAGTGGCTGTCTCTCTCTCTCTCCTGTTTTCTTATTCTCATTCCACAACACGATCCTAGAGTGTGATGAAGGATTACTTGGGCCCGGAGCACCATTTGCTGGGGATCTAAAGGCAATTTGAAACCATCAAGATAATTTACCGTTCCGTCAGACACGGAGGTGATGCTGTTCAAAATCTATCTCCTGTTTCTTCTCCCACTTCTCCTCCTCTCTTATCCCCCTGCTCCCCCGTTCCCTCTCCTCCAAGCCCTTCCCATTTTAAGTGGAAACTGCTCTTGGGCCATAATTCATGTAGGATTTATATAGTGTGTGTGTGGGGCGGAGGGACACAAGGTAGAACACACACCGTGGGCCAAGGTCATAATAACCCTAATCCTCCCTCTTGGCACTCCGCCGCCTCCTCTCCCTTCAGATAGGAAATGAACCGGTCTACTCTGCCCCTCCTTGTCTTCCTAGTGAACAGATCGCACGGCCGGGCACGAACCGCCATTAAATAAATAGAATCAGGAAAATCCTAGAATACCTCGGAGCAGAATGTCACAAAGGACCTGTCAAGCTTCCCAGGACGGTCTGGCGGAGCTCCAGCCCAGAGTGGGAGATGAGTAGAAGAGGAGGGGCAGGCGGTTTAGGTAGAGAAGGCAGAGAGAAGCCAAACGTCTGGGTCAGGCGAAAATGACATGACAACTGCACTAAATGTAAATAAAGAGATCAGTGTGGTAATTCAATCTCCCAGACTGGAGCTAAAGCTTATAAATCACAGCTCCAAACCTTCTTAAGAACACCCCAGCCCAAAATGCGGCAGCCGCTCCACAATTAGATTCTTTGTCAGCCTCTGGACTGGCCTCCGGAGCATGTCTCTCTCTCATCTCGCACACACACAGCCAAGATGGGATTTATAAGGTCCAGCATCATTAAACACACATGGCTCACACACAGCATTAGTCAGTAAAAGGGGATATTGTAGCTCTAGCACCACAACATTAAATCTAACATATCTAAACAACGCATAATTTTAATCTGTTTTATGTTCAATTGTTAATGCCTATAAATCCAGAGAATAAACTATCAAGACTAATCTAAACTGTAATATTACATGCAACAGCAGGTTTTTTAAGGCAATCTGCACTTACCCGTCTCTTCGTCGATGGCGAATCGACCCAGTCCACTCCCGTCCCGGATAGAGTACTGGATTTCCCCATCTCTACCATCATCGTCATCCCGGGCCGTGACTTGGAGGACGGTGGTCCCAATGCGGGCGCTCTCCTTCACTGATCCCGTAAGGGCGAAGTGGGAGAAGTAGGGAGTGTAGAGGTTCTCGTTTACATCTACCACCTCTAGTTCCACGAAGGTGACAGACAGGAGAGAGACAGGTCTCCCTTTATCCTTGGCTCTCACCGTGAGGTTGTAGAACTGTTGCGTCTCGTAGTCCAGCTCCTTGGTCAGACGGATGGCCCCGCTGGCCTTGTCCACCTCGAACTTCCCGTTGTAGTCATTGGCCAGGGAGTATCTAACCTGGCCACCCAGGCCAAGGTCTGGGTCCTGGGTCTCGAGCCAGGCTACCACGGTTCCCACTGGTAGATCCTCCAGGGCCCGGGTGTTGTAGACACTGGGGATGAATGCTGGGGGGCAGTCATTAACGTCCTCTAGAGAGATCTTCAGAGTGGTGACTGAAAACATCTGGTTCCCTTTCTCTGCACGGTCACGAGCCTCAATCTTCAAGTTGAAGGTGGAGACGAACTCCCTGTCCAGCTGCCCGGCAACGTACACAATCCCGTTGGAGCTGTTGATGCCAAACTGGGTGGTGCTGGTCAGGACGGAGTAGACAATCTCTCCATTAGGCCCCAAGTCTTTATCAGTGGCCTCAACCTGAATGACATCGGTGCCGATGGCTGTGTTTTCGGGAATGAAGGTTCTATAGCCTCCCTCCTGCAGGAACTGAGGTGCATTGTCATTGGCATCTTCTACGTAGACGGTGAGCAGACGCCAAGCGGTTTTCTGTGGCAGGCCCAGGTCGTAGATAGTGATGTTGAGGAGGTATCTGTCTCTTTTCTCTCTGTCCATGGGCAAGAAGACGCTGATCAGCCCACTCTCCATGTCGATGGTGAAACAGCTGTCTGTGTTTCCATCTGAGATGGCATACAACATCTGACCGTTAAAACCTGTGTCACCGTCATAGGCGTTGACCTTGAAGACACTGGACCCGACCTTTAGGTCTTCGTGCACTGATATGTCTGTGGGAAAGGACTTATCAAACTGAGGTGTCTGTCTGTTGACGGAGAAAAGGTCAATGAACCCTTCCTCGATCTTGGGCTTGGTTCTAGCTTTGGACTTATTTAGTAATTTCTCAGCTAACTTTTGGGCGACTCTGGTCTCCCTACAGTTGAAGCTCTTGGGGAAAGATTTTCCATGAACAATAGAGATGTTAACGAACATCGGGTCGGAGAAGTTCTCTCCATCTGTGGCGGTTATTTTCAAACTGAAGATTCCATTTTTTGGACTGGCAGTGGAGAGGGACCTCCGTAGGGTTAGGACCCCCGAGTCAGGGTTCAGGTCAAAGAAACCCCTCTCATTCCCTTCCAGGATCTTGTACTTCACCAGCTCTAGCTCGTCTATGTCGATGGCAGACATGGTGGTGATTACCTCATTGATGGGGAAGTCCCGAGAGACTAGTCCCTGGCACGCCACCTTCTCGAATAAGGGTTGGTTGTCGTTCACATTCTCCAGATGGACAGTTACGTTGACTTCACTCTCTCGTCTGTAGGGGGAACCCCAGTCAGAGGCCCTGAGCACAAACACGTAGCTCTCAGACGAGGACTCAAAGTCCAGCTCCTGTGTGGTGGTGAGGATGCCAGAGAACTGGTTGATTTTGAAGGGCAGGGGCTGAAGGCTGGCTATGCTGTATGTTATGTATCCATTCTCCCCGCTATCACCATCCACTGCGGACACCGCCAGCACGGTCCATCCCACGGGAACGCTCTCATTGACGAACACCTCGTACGAAAGCTGAGTGAATGTTGGGGTGTTGTCGTTCGCGTCCTCGATGGAGACCCGAACTTTGACCCCCAGCTCGCTGTCCACCTCCACCACTTCCAGGTCAAACACATCCTTGGTGCACTCCGTGAACCAGCGAGCAGTTGAGATCACGCCCGTTAGGGTGTTCATCCGGAAGTAGGAGGAGTCTGTCGAGGGTGTCAGAATATATTCCGCATCGTCTGGCTCAGGGGTGATTTTCACCACCTTTACGATCGTGCCTGGGGGTGAGATTTCATTGAGACTAATTTCATACGACTCCTGTTCAAATTTCACTTCCACAGCATGTGGTTTCTTCACTATGATGTGCACAACCCTGACCGAAGAAAACTTTTGCGGGGCACCCTTGTCCTTAGCCTGAAGTGTGAGGTTATATCCATAAGGGAAGTTCTCCCAGTCAACTTGGTCAGACGCCTTGATAGCGAACTCATTGCCATCTGACCTCTCCAGAGTGAACTGCTCCATAGGGTCTCCGGCCACTATAGACAAGGACTCAATCTCTCCATTTAACCCCTCGTCCAGGTCTTCCACAGTGACCACTGCATACACAGGGTCCTTGTCCAACCACGAGGGGACATGGGTGACCACATTCATGACTGGCAGATGCTCGTTGACACGCTCTACATGCACAAAGAGCTTGGCCGTACTGCTCACACCGTTATTGCCATACAACTTCATCCCGCGGTCCACCGCCTGGATTTCTAGGTCGTATCGGTTCTGCTCCTCAATGTTCAGTTTCCCGCTGAGGGAGACCACACCGCTAGTTGGGTGCACGGCAAACAGCTCCATTTTCTCCTTAAAGAAGTAGTAAAATTCCCCGTTGGAGCCGACGTCCGCATCAGTGGCTGTAACTTGTGCTATGCTAGTCCTGAGGGAGGTGCTTTCTGCGATGGTGACTGAGTATGTGGTGGGTGAGAATAGAGGTCGGAGGTCATTCATGTCCAGGACCTGGACAGTTACTTTGGTCCAGGTCTCCAGAACCTCTCCTTTGACGGAGGCTTTCACTGTCAGTAAGTAGCTGTCCTGGATTTCTCGATTCAAGATGGCTGCGTTGCCGCCTTTAGTCCTTATGCGTAAGAAGCAGAAATCTCCCAGCATGTACTCCTCTGCTTTAAAGAAGCCTTCTTCATCCCCGGAGGTGATCCTGTAGCGGATTTCCCAGGACCGCTGGGCCAGGTGGATGCCCATTTTAACTTTACTGTTGGCGTATGTTCGCGCTGCCGAGTTCTCGTAGACAGTGGCATGATAGACGGACTGAGTGAAGAGAAATCGAGGGCCGTCGGCGGGGCCCTGGGGAGAACCCTGGCTGTCCTGGCAGCAGCAGGGGGCAGGCTGGGAGAGCAGCAGCAGCAACAGGGCCAGGCAGAAGAGAGGGGCACGCATGCCTGTGTAGGCCCACTGGCCCATATTCACATCCATCCCATCATCACTCTTCCATCCTGCAACAAAAGAAAGGAGAGAGATGTTAGCCACGGGGCAGAGGGGAGATTGTGGCAAAGGAGGAAAGGATTTACAACCACAAAATACATGCCACATATCCCACAACTTGACCTTTGACCTCTAGGCCTAACAGGTTACTAATTTTCCATTTGATTGCAAAGATTGATTGGATGGGGAGGGAGATGACAGGAATGCATAGTAACAAGGCAACCTTAGGAGGTATGACATCATTGTGTGAGGACTCTATGGACACTGACACTCAATTGCACGTTTTTGAAAAACCAGGAGGTTGGTTCAAGAAGGAAGGAACAAAATAATTGCATGGCTAGTGGAAGGAGGAGTGCACCATCACCAAAACACACCAAAAAAACATACCACTATTAGACTGCAGGGAAGCTGAATCTAAAAACAGATCACTCTATCGTCATACTGTTCCTGAACTACAAGAAAATACGTCATATATCTGTCATAAACAACAGGCCAGATATGGCTCAAGCTGGGAGTCAAATAGGTCTGCTGTTGTGCTTAGTTTCTGTCAGAAAAAGAGGGAGTTATTCTGGAATAAGTGGCCACAAATATGCTCCAATCATGGGGGAACTGGGAGAAACCCTGATCCGGTAAATGCCATGTTGGTGGAGATAGGAGCGCAACCGCAGTTGGGGTTATGATGACTAGACGTTTTCCACCTCGGTGACTGCAGGGTGGACGGGAGGAGTTCACATGTCCGAGAGAACTTATAATAAATAACATGCTGGGGAAAGAGAACTGCCACACACAAACAAAACACACACACACACTCTCTCTCTTTCTATTAAAACACTCTCAGCACTATGAGTCTGTCGACAATCCTCTGACCTACAAAAACATCTGCTTTTTAACAGTTGCCAAACCCCTCAGCTGAAACAATGAAAACCACCATCCAAACCCTACATTTAAATAAGACCCATCAGCCATTTAGGGAACAAAGATGACAATCCACCAAAGACTGTGTGTGTGTGTGTGTGTGTGTGTGTGTGTGTGTGTGTGTGTGTGTGTGTGTGTGTGTGTGTGTGTGTACACGTGTTACTATACTTGGTAGTACCAAAAGTCCTCACAAGAATAGTAAACCAACAAAAATTCAGGTAAGTAAGGACATTCGGCCAGTCCTCACATGTAAAAAGGCTATTTTAGGACTAGGGGTTAGTGGTTAGGTTTACGGTTAGGGGTTAAGTTTAGGGTTAGGATAAGGGTTAAGGTTTAGGGAAAATAGGATTTGGAATGGGTTAGGGTTGTTGGTCCCCAAAAAGTCCTCTCAGGTATAGCAAGACATACGGTGCATTCAGAAAGTATTCAGACCCCTTGACTTTTTCAACATTTTGTTATATTACAGCCTTATTTAATTAAATAGTTTTTTTCCTCATCAATCTACACACAATACCCCATAATAACAAAGCAAAAACAGATTTTTTGATATTTTTGCAAATGTAAAAAAAAAACATCAAAAGGATGATCAATGGAAACAGGATGCACCTGAGGTCAATTTCGATTCTCATGGCAAAGGGTGTGAATACGTTTTTATTTTTAATAAATGTTAATAGATGTTAATACATTTTCACTTTGTCATTATGGGGTATTGTGTGAGGAAACAAATATATGTAATCCATTTTAGAATAAGGCTGTAACGTAACAAATGTGGAAAAATTCAAGGGGTCTTTGTGTTTGTGTGTTTTGTAGGCTGGTTGGTATGCCTTTAATACAGCACAGCCCAGAAAAGATTGGTGAACATCCCCAATGATAAAGAGGCTACTGCATGAAGAACTGACAGTTCAAACACTCCTTCAATCTGAGATGCAGAGACTGAGAGAGAGAGAGAGAGAGAGAGAAGCACAGAGAGTTTAAAGACTGAAATAGAATGTGAAAGGCAGAGACATGGAGCGTGGGAAGAGAGAGAGAGAGAGAGAGAGAGAGAGAGAGAGAGACAGAGAGAGAGAGAGAGGGTGCTAAGAGAGAGAGAGAGAGAGAGACAGAGAGAGAGAGAGAGAGAGAGAGGGTGCTGAGAGAGAGAGAGAGAGAGAGAGAGAGAGAGAGACAGAGAGAGAGAGAGAGAGAGAGAGAGAGAGAGAGAGAGGGTGCTAAGAGAGAGACAGAGAGAGAGAGAGTGCTAAGAGAGAGAGAGAGAAGAAGAGGGGCCTGTAATAGATAAGGTGACAGACAGAGAGTGAGAGAGAGAAAGAGAGAGAGAGAGAGAGAGAGAGAGAGAGAGAGAGACAGAGAGACAGAGAGAGAGAGAGAGAGAGAGAGAGAGACAGAGAGAGAGAGAGAGAGAGAGAGAGAGAGAGGGTGCTAAGAGAGAGAGAGAGAGAGAGACAGAGAGAGAGAGAGAGAGAGAGAGGGTGCTGAGAGAGAGAGAGAGAGAGAGAGAGAGAGAGAGAGAGAGAGAGAGAGAGAGAGAGAGAGAGAGAGAGAGAGAGAGAGAGGGTGCTAAGAGAGAGAGAGAGAGAGAGAGAGTGCTAAGAGAGAGAGAGAGAAGAAGAGGGGCCTGTAATAGATAAGGTGACAGACAGAGAGTGAGAGAGAGAAAGAGAGAGAGAGAAAGAGAGAGACACAGCTTCATAATGCTATAATAGGAGATTGTGTTTTGACCGTTCTAGGATCTGCTGGACTGTTTCTGTTAAAACCGTTCTACGATCCACTTGACGATTTGTGTTGAAACCGTTCTACGATTCACTGGACTGTTTGTGTCCCATGTATTTAGCTTGCTATAATTAGCTAGGTAGATAAAGGGTTAGCGTTGTCGCTTGCATAACCGGCTCGCTAGCTAGTTTAATTCCTACCTTGCTTGCCATGGAGTTGGCTATTAGATAACTAGCTAATCAAGCAAACCAGACAACATCTTTGATATGATGTAGCTAGCTAGATAGCTATCTTTCAATATGACTTGGCCAGCTAAAATTCCTGCTAGCTCATATTAGCTAGCTAGCTTGTTTCAACTATGATTTTCTAGCTAATGTTAGGTAGCTAGCAATCAAGGGCTGACTGTTCTCATAAAACTTTATTTTGTAGTGCAAGGATCAGCTATGGAGGTAATTTGTGTCATGACTGACTACTGCAGTACTGCTTGTCCATGTGTTAGCTACCAGAAACAAGCCCAGACGAGCTAGCTTAACGTTGTGTCAGCGTCCAGCAGTGACCAGCTGCTGGTTGCATAGTAACGGTGTCACCAGCCTCGATTCTATTCAAGCTTGCACCAGTTGTGAAACTGGGCTGCGGAAGCCAAGGTTTCCCTCGAACCAGCTCGAATTTGGCCCTAATTTTAAGTCACAGTGGAAACTGAGCTTCATGCTGCTACATACACACACCTGTCCAGCATCTGACGGTAACTATTAAATAAATAAATCAAATAAATCAAACAAGCACACACACACACACACACACACACACACACACACACACACACACACACACACACACACACACACACACACACACACACACACACACACACACACACACACACACACACACACAAACACACACACACACACACCTGTTGGAAGTCTCTCCTAAATATGCACACACACACATGCACCCTGCTGAGACTCCCTCAAGCAAACACACAAACACACATACAGACATCCACACACCACACACACACATTCACACACCACACACACGCAACCCCTATCACTCTATATCCCCAAACCCACTAAACGTCTCCCCTTTTCTCGTTCGCTATCTCAGATAATCTGTTCACAGGTAAACTTGTTCCTTCCCTATCCCTGTTCCAGCTTCCCATCGTTGGATTAAACATGTTATCGTGTGTGTCTTATTTTGTGTGTGTGTCGGGTTGTGTGTGTGTGTGCGTGCATACGTGTGTTTTGTGTTGAGTCTGTGTTGAGCCCTAAGGCAACAGAAGATGGTATTCAAACTGAACCTGGTACACTGGTAACTGTCAGGTTATGGTGAGTGAGTGTACTGATTGTAATACCAGTGGACAAAACTGGACGTAACAGTGGAGTTTGGCTGACCTGGTTTAGCCAGTGTGCATGTATTTGTGTGTTTATGTGTGTGTGTGTGTGTGTGTGTGTGTGTGTGTGTGTGTGTTTCCTACTGTTTGTCCTAGACCTGATACTACATATCGCCTGTCTACCTAACCTTACAATACCCTCAATGACAGGTACATGCCTCAGAGAGCACACTTCCCTTTATGTTAAGCTCAGCATCAAATCTGCAGTGTGTGTGTGTGTGTGTGTGTGTGTGTGTGTGTGTGTGTGTGTGTGTGTGTGTGTGTGTGTGTGTGTGTGTGTGTGTGTGTGTGTGTGTGTGTCTGTGTGTCTGTGTGCAAGATGAGAATAAGAGAGGGGAGGAAGACAGGAGGTGGAGTGTGTGCGTGTGTGCATGCGCACGCGTGCGTGCGTGCATGTGTGTGTGAATGTATATTTTTCCAGTGTCTGTCTCTATTCATATATGAGCACAGCACACGAAGGAGAGCAGAACAGAACATCACCATAGAAAAACATTATCTACAGAGAAGGCCCACTTACTGCCAGAGCTAAATAGCTCCTCATTAGCGTCTCATTAAAGGCTAATTCCCTGTATTTGTCTGTGGTAAACATCAGCCATATCTCTCTACTCCCTATTCTTCTCCCTGAGACTTTGGTCAGAACAGCCCACAACACAGCTGACATCGCAGCAGCCTAGCACAGATCTGTCTCCATAATGTACACCTACCGGGGAGGGATGTGGTCAGGCTTTTTGTGGGAAGATGAAGTGAATTCTCAGGCTCATTGTGTAGCGACAATCCCTGGAGCTGGAGACTTTCCTCTGCCTGTTTTTACGGCTGACGTGCTGACAAAGCCGGGGGAGCGGTGACCGAGACAGGGAAACATACACACACACACACACACCGTGTGATAATAGACAAACACACAGAGACAACCGCAACTCACTGCAGGCAGAGAACGCATTCCACCACAGGAATCAACATTACACACACACACACACACACAGAGAGAAAGAGAGAGAGAGACAGCGAGAGAGCGAAGCAGGCCAGACGCGTCCTTGGTGAAAGCACTGCCAAAAACCTGTTCTGAAAAAATACTCTCTGATTGTTCTCCCTGTCCTTCTGTGATAATTATAACATTCTCTATTTGGAGCGCACTGTGTGGCAAGACTGGAACAAACAGGAGAGAAAGAAAGAGAGAAGGAGAGAGATGAGGGAAAGAGAGGAGGGAGGTGAGAGAGGGAAGGGAGAGAGAGGGGAGGGAGAGAGAGGGGGGAGAGAGAGAGAGCGAGAGCGAGAGGGGAGGCAGGGGAGTGAGGTGAGAGAGAGAGAGATGCACTCGTCCTAAACATCAGCACCACAGGTAACTTCCACAAAGCTCAACAATGTATTTTTCTAAAACAACCCTGAATCGTAACATGCCTTAGCACCACATAGCACCACATAACTCAACTGCACAAGGAACATTCAAATCAATACAAAAATAGTCAACTTATAGGAGGATGTACATTTACCAAGTCTAGAAATAAAAGAAGACTCAGCTACAGGCCTGCACATACTGCTGACTAACCTTTCAGGCTAACGTTATCTGCCCTGTGAGAAGATTGAGATGCAATACAGCTTGCTGAGGTGCGCGTATGTGTGTGTGTGTGTGTGTGTGTGTGTGTGTGAGGAGGGCGTGACAGACACCGTATGGAAAAGATCTGGCAAAAAACATGCAATAAAGAAAAACTGTCACCTGATATGTGGTTTCCCAATAGAGTCACCAGTCTCAGCCCCCTCACCCCTCACACACAATGGATCAGTGTCCCTCCTCCACCTGTATTCCTCATCAGAGACCAGCTGAATCTGTTCTCTCCAGGGACCCAACCTCATATACTCTACCTCATACCTACCTGTCATTGATCTGACACACACACATCTGACTTCATCAGATGCCTACTATTTGTCAAGTCAACCACCACATTACCACGACTCAGCTAGGAAGGAGTGCCTTCTTCGTCATGTTCATCATCATCATTGTCTTTGCCCTTCACACTTTAAGTCATCCAATCTCTGCACGGATCCATACAGCCTACTGGCCGTCTCAGATCATCCAGTCCATCTCTCCTTCTCCCCCCCACCCGTATCTCTCCAACCCCTCCTCTCCCCTACACTCACACCAAGCCCCCATTCTGCCCTGCTGCCCCCACGACCCTCCACTGGCCCACGACCCTCCACTGGCCCACGACCGTCCACTGGCCCATGTCCCTCCACTGGCCCACGACCCTCTACTGGCCCCACGACCCTCCACTGGCCCATGACCCTCCACTGGCCCATGACCCTCCACTGGCCCATGACCCTCCACTGGCCCATGACCCTCCACTGGCCCATGTCCCTTCACTGGCCCATGACCCTCCACTGGCCCATGACCCTCCACTGGCCCATGACCCTCCACTGGCCCATGACCCTCCACTGGCCCATGACCCTCCACTGGCCCATGTCCCTCCACTGGTCCATGTCCCTTCACTGGCCCATGACCCTCCACTGGCCTCTCTCTCTCTCTCTCTCTCTCTCTCTCTCTCTCTCTCTCTCTCTCTCTCTCTCTCTCTCTCTCTCTCTCTCTCTCTCTCCCCCCCCTTCTCCTGTCCCTCAGCTCCTCTGCCCTTTCGCACACCCAAGTTAATATTTAACAGCTCCTTTTCCTTGGTTGATGTGTCAGAACTAGCTGAAACTAATTCCTTACGTTTCAACTGTCTGTGAACTGCTGGGGAAAACTGAACTTTCTTTGAATATACTGTATCCTTGAAAACCAGAAATGCCCACTTTCTGCCAACGCCGCTAAGGGTGGTCCTGCACTAACAACGGTTAGCCTAGCTTGTTTATGGCAATGCTGTGGGTTGTCGTTCTGATGTAATGCTAGATGCTAGTTAGCACCAAGCTACGAGTCAACGTATGCTACAAGTTATGGAGTATATTGCTTTGGAGAGGAGAGATAAAGTTCACATTTTTAGCAAAAACACTTAGCAGTTTGGCTAGTCGCAGTAGTGGCAGTTGGCATGCTAGCATCCGTCATGTTCACTTCACTGAGTGATTATCTAGTGCCCAGTGTGTTGAGCACAGCCAGAGGGGATATCTGAGATGCCTCCCATTCAAACCCCCATTCATTAATCCTAAAGCCCTCAACCCCTCCAACACTAGAGAGAGAGAGAAAGTTTGGGAAGCAGGAAATGCATTACACAATAGGCTTACATAGGATATCTGTTATCACCTACACAAGCACAGACACATAGTCTGTAGAGAACTTTACACACACAAACACACACAAACACAAACACACACACACACACACACACACACACACACACACACACACACACACATTGATAGAAACAATAACACATTCAAAAACATGTTCACACATCGATTATAACACACACATCGATAGAAACAATCACACACACACACACACACACACACACACACACACACACACACACACACACACACACACAGCGGTCTGGTAAGTGCTTTGACTCATGCTGTCCTCCCCTGGAGGGCAGTTGCCACAGGAGGGAAAGCAAAGCAATGTGTTTGGGTTAGAGATATTCAGCATCAGAGACAACACAGGAGACAAACCTGGCTGACACTCAAGAAAAAGCACAAAAAATGTATCCATTCACTACTGTAAATCGCTCTGGATAAGAGAGTCTGATAAATGACTAAAGTGTAACATTTTTTTATTAAAATCATTATAGGAAAGACTGTTTGAACAGAGACCGAGAGGAGGGGAGGGAAAAGAGATGGAAAGATGAAGGAAGGGAGAGAGAGAGAGAGAGAGAGAGAGAGAGAGAGAGAGAGAGAGAGAGAGAGAGAGAGAGAGAGAGGCTGACTGAACCTCAGGCAGCAGCCACATAGCAAGATAATCTGAGCCATACTACACACACACAGCCCACTCAGTTTAATCTCATTACCCACCCACACACACACCCACCCAACACACACACACACACAGTCAGACAGGGTCGCATGCAGGAACCTTGGGGAGTGTGTCAGAGTCTCTGCCATGGCGGAAAAAAACAGATCCCAAGAAGAGAGATGAGAAAGAGTGAGACAGGAAAATAATTCAAGAATGAAACAGGAGAGGGAAAGAATTCTTAACAGCTGCCAGAGAGAGAAAGAGAGCGGGGGGAGGAGGGGGGGCAGTACAGAGAGAGGAAGAGAGAGGGAGGGAAGGCGCCATACAAAGACAGGGAGAGAGGAGGGTAGGTGGTGAGGGGGGTTGGTTGAGGGCACAGAAAGGTGGGGCAAGAGGGAGCAAGATGAAGGGAGAGAGATGTGCTGGCTTGCAGGGAGAGAGAGAGAGAGAGAGAGAGGGGAGAGGGAGAGAGGGAGAGAGAGCGCACCTAACCCACACTATTAAATGAGTCAAAACAGGAACATTTTACATCTGGCTAGAAATGAATATGGAAATGTTCTAATCAGAGAAAAATGTCCTTATGAGTGCTACCTATATCCCCATACTTTAACGATGACAGCTTCTTCATCCTAGAGGGGGAGAACAACTATTCCCTTCTCCATATGCCCCCCTAGGCACAACTATGACAACATAACCAACAAAAATGGGTCACAACTCCTGCAACTCTGTAGCACACTGGGTATGTACATAGTCAATGGTAGGCTTCGAGGGGACTCCTATGGTAGGTGCACCTATAGCCCATCTCTTTGCATTAGTTCTGTAAAACCTACATTAGGGGCAGTAGCAGCAGCAGTAGCAGTAGCATTAGGGGCAGTAGCAGTAGCATTAGGGGCAGTAGCAGTAGGGGCAGTAGCAGTAGGGGCAGTAGCAGCAGCAGCAGTAGTAGCAGCAGTAACAGTAGCAGTAGGGGCAGTAGCAGAAGGGGAGGTAGCAGCAGTAGCAGCAGTAGCAGTAGTGGAAGTAGCAGTAGCAGTAGAAGTAGAAGAAGCAGTAGTAGTAGCAGTAGCAGTAGAAGTAGAAGAAGCAGTAGTAGTAGAAGAAGCAGTAGTAGTAGCAGTAGCAGTAGTAGTATCAATAGTGGCAGTAGCAGTAGAAGTAGAAGTAGAAGAAGCAGTAGCAGTAGAAGTAGAAGAAGCAGTAGTAGTAGCAGTAGCAGTAGTAGTATCAATAGTGGCAGTAGCAGTAGCAGTAGAAGTAGAAGAAGCAGTAGCAGTAGAAGTAGAAGAAGCAGTAGTAGTAGCAGTAGCAGTAGTAGTATCAATAGTGGCAGTAGCAGTAGAAGTAGAAGTAGCAGTAGCAGTAGTAGTATCAATAGTGGCAGTAGCAGTAGAAGTAGAAGTAGCAGTAGCAGTAGTAGTATCAATAGTGGCAGTAGCAGTAGAAGTAGAAGTAGAAGAAGCAGTAGCAGTAGAAGTAGAAGAAGCAGTAGTAGTAGCAGTAGCAGTAGTAGTATCAATAGTGGCAGTAGCAGTAGAAGTAGAAGTAGCAGTAGCAGTAGTAGTATCAATAGTGGCAGTAGCAGTAGAAGTAGAAGTAGCAGTAGCAGTTGTAGTATCAATAGTGGCAGTAGCAGTAGAAGTAGAAGTAGAAGAAGCAGTAGCAGTAGAAGTAGAAGAAGCAGTAGTAGTAGCAGTAGCAGTAGTAGTATCAATAGTGGCAGTAGCAGTAGAAGTAGAAGTAGCAGTAGCAGTTGTAGTATCAATAGTGGCAGTAGCAGTAGAAGTAGAAGTAGAAGAAGCAGTAGCAGTAGAAGTAGAAGAAGCAGTAGTAGTAGCAGTAGCAGTAGTAGTATCAATAGTGGCAGTAGCAGTAGCAGTAGAAGTAGAAGAAGCAGTAGCAGTAGAAGTAGAAGAAGCAGTAGTAGTAGCAGTAGCAGTAGTAGTATCAATAGTGGCAGTAGCAGTAGAAGTAGAAGTAGCAGTAGCAGTAGTAGTATCAATAGTGGCAGTAGCAGTAGAAGTAGTAGCAGTAGAAGTAGCAGTAGTAGTAGCAGTAGGGGCAGTAGCAGTAGCAGTAGCAGTAGAAGTAGCACTAGGAGTAGTAGCAGTAGCAGTAGAAGTAGGGGCAGTAGAAGTAGCAGTAGGGGCAGTAGCAGTAGCAGTAGAAGTAGAAGAAGCAGTAGTAGTAGAAGTAGAAGAAGCAGTAGTAGTAGCAGTAGCAGTAGTAGTATCAATAGTGGCAGTAGCAGTAGCAGTAGAAGTAGCAGTAGCACTAGGGGAAGTAGCAGTAGAAGTAGCAGTAGCACTAGGGGCAGTAGCAGTAGCAGTAGAAGTAGGGGCAGTAGCAGTAGCAGTAGAAGTAGCAGTAGCACTAGGGGCAGTAGCAGTAGCAGTAGAAGTAGGGGCAGTAGCAGTAGCAGTAGAAGTAGCAGTAGCACTAGGGGCAGTACCAGTAGAAGTAGCAGTAGCAGTAGAAGTACCAGTAGCAGTAGAAGTAGGGGCAGTAGCAGTAGCAGTAGCACTAGGGGCAGTAGCAGTAGGGGCAGTAGCAGTAGCAGTAGCAGTAGGGGCAGTAGCAGTAGGGGCAGTACCAGTAGCAGTAGGGGCAGTAGCAGTAGCAGGAATAGCACTTCACTGGGTTTGTGTCAAGTCTTTTAATTTGGCCCTGCAGTGATGTGTCTGGAGAGAGAGAACAGAGAGAGAGAGAACACAGCCAATCTCTCTCTCAGATAAGAGAGTGGAGGAGAGGAAACGAGGGAGCCAGGGAGGAGGGGAGGTAGGGGGTGAGGTGAGGGGAGTGTGTGCAGTTGCAAGGGAGTGGGGGAGAGTGGCAGAGAGAGGAGGGGGAGAACAGAAGAGATGGAATGAGTGCACTGGAACAATGCTGAGACTGGCAGGGCTACAGAACTCAGGGCTAGAGCAGAGAGACACAGAGAGAGAGGGGAGGATGGGGGGTGGGAGGGATATGAGAGAGGGAGAGGGAAGGAGGGAGAGGGAGGAAAATAGAAGGAACAGTTCAGCTCAGAGGTGGGGGCAGAGAGTGAGAGAGAGGTGAGGAAGGGAGAAGAATGGAAGCGAGAGGGGGAACAGTTCTGCTCAGGGATGGGAGGGGGAGAGGGGGAGAAAGAGAACGAGGGGCTATGGTTCCATACTCCCTCCCAGTACAGAGTAAGAACAGTGTGTCTGTGTGTGTATGTGTGTGTTTGTGTTTGTGTGTTTGTGTGGGGAGGGGCAGCTCTGATTTGTTGGGTGTGAGTGTGAGAGCACGCGGATCCCTTAGTGAAAGAATTCTCCTTTTGTGCTTTTAATTGTGGAAATGCAACCAGCCCACTGGCTTAGAAAACACAACTGACTATTGGCCAAGACAACACACAGGCACCATATGATTGGTGACTGGGATTCAACCCCAGTCCCACCCACTTCACTGTTGGATCTACTTAACATGCGGAACCAGCCTCTGTGTCAAACTCAGATCTGCATATTCAATTTACCAGTCCATATAGTATTTACATTCTATATAGTATTTACATTCTATATACACTACCGTTCAAAAGTTTGGGGTCACTTAGAAATGTCCTTGTTTTTGAAAGAAAAGCAAATTTTTGTTCATTATAATAACATCAAATTGATCAGAAATACAGTGTAGACATTGTTAATGTTGTAAATGACTGTTGTAGCTGGAAACGGCTGATTTGTTAATGGAATATCTACATTGTCACGTTCTGACCTCTATTTCCTTTGTGTTGTATTTATTTAGTATGGTCAGGGCGTGAGTTGGGTGGGCAGTCTATGTTTGTTTTTCTATGTTGTGGGGCAGTTCTATGTTTTCGGCCTAGTATGGTTCTCAATCAGAGGCAGGTGTCATTAGTTGTCTCTGATTGAGAATCATACTTAGGTAGCCTGGGTTTCACTGTGTGTTTGTGGGTGATTGTTCCTGTCTTTGTACCAGATCGGGCTGTTTTGAGTTCTCACGTTTCTTGTTTTCGTTAGTTCGTTCATGTATAGTGTCTTCATTAAAATACAATGAACAACCACCACGCTGCGTTTTGGTCCGCCTCTACTTCACAACAAGAGAACCGTTACAGAATCACCCACCACAACAGGACCAAGCGGTGTGGTAATGGGCAACGGAAAAAGCAGCAGCAGGAGCAGCGCGAGGAGGTATGGACATGGGAGGAGGAATTAGACGGAAGAGGACCCTGGGCTCAGCCAGGAGAATATCGCCGTCCCAAAGAAGAACTGGAGGCGGCGAAAGCGGAGAGGCGCTGGTATGAGGAGGCAGCGCGGCGTCGTGGATGGAAGCCCGGGAGTCAGCCCCAAAAATTTCTTGGGGGGGGGCTAACAGGGAGTATGGCTACGCCAGGTAGGAGACCTGAGCCAACTTCCTGTGGTTACCGGGGGGCTGGAGATACCGGGCAGGCACCGTGTTATGCTGTGGAGCGCACGGTGTCCCCAGTGCGGGTGCACAGCCCGGTGCGGTACATTCCAGCTCCGCGTATTGGCCGGGCTAGAGTGGGCATCGAGCCAAGTGCCATGAAGCCGGCTCTACGCATCTGGTCTCCAGTGCGTCTCCTTGGGCCGGCTTACATGGCACCAGCCTTGCGCACGGTGTCCCCGGTTCGCCTGCATAGCCCAGTGCGGGCTATTCCACCTCGCCGCACTGGCAGGGCGACCGGGACCATTCAACCGGGTAAGGTTGGGCAGGCTCGGTGCTCAAGAGCTCCAGTGCGCCTGCACGGCCCGGTCTATCCGTCACCACCTCCACGCACCAGCCCTCCGGTGGCAGCTCCCCGTACCAGGCTGTCTCTCCGGCCCATCCTTGCAGGGGCTCTCTCCTCTCCAGCGCTGCCGGAGTCTCCCGCCTGTTCGGCGCTAGGAGAGCTACTCAGCCCAGCGTTGCCGGAGCTTCCCGTCTGCCCAGCGCCGCCAGCGCCGCCCGTCTGCCCAACGCCGCGAGCGCCGCCCGTCTGCCCAGCGCCGCCAGTGCCGCCCGTCTGCCCAGCGCCGCCAGTGCCGCCCGTCTGCCCAGCGCCGCCAGTGCCGCCCGTCTGCCCAGCGCCGCCAGTGCCGCCCGTCTGCCAGGAGCCGCCAATGCCGCCCGTCTGCCAGGAGGCGCCAATGCCGCCCGTCAGCCAGGGGCCGCCAGTGCCGCCCGTCAGCCAGGGGCCGCCAGTCAGCCAGGGGCCGCCAGTGCCGCCAGTCAACCAGGGGCCGCCAGTGCCGCCAGTCAGCCCAGCGCCGGCGCCGCCAGTCAACCAGGGGCCGCCAGTGCCGCCAGTCAGCCAGGGGCCGCCAGTGCCGCCAGTCAGCCAGGGGCCGCCAGTGCCGCCAGTCAGCCAGGGGCCGCTAGAGCCCCTCCGCCCGGAGCAGCTGCCCCTCTGTCCCGAGCAGCTGTCCCTCTGTCCCGAGCAGCTGTCCCTCTGTCCCGAGCAGCTGTCCCTCTGTCCCGAGAAGCTGCCCCTCTGTCCCAAGCAGCCCCTCTGTCCAGTGGGGTCATTGAGAGGGGTGGGCATGGTGAGTAAGCCACGGAGGCGGACAATAAGGCGGACTAAGACAATGGCGAAGTGGGGTCCGCGTCCCGCGCCAGAGCCGCCACCGCGGACAGACGCCCACCCAGACCCTCCCCTATAGGTCAAGGTTTTGCGGCCGGAGTCCGCACCTTTGGGGGGGGGTACTGTCACGTTCTGACCTCTATTTCCTTTGTGTTGTATTTATTTAGTATGGTCAGGGCGTGAGTTGGGTGGGCAGTCTATGTTTGTTTTTCTATGTTGTGGGGCAGTTCTATGTTTTCGGCCTAGTATGGTTCTCAATCAGAGGCAGGTGTCATTAGTTGTCTCTGATTGAGAATCATACTTAGGTAGCCTGGGTTTCACTGTGTTTGTGGGTGATTGTTCCTGTCTTTGTGTTTGCACCAGATCGGGCTGTTTTGAGTTCTCACGTTTCTTGTTTTCGTTAGTTCATTCATGTATAGTGTCTTCATTAAAATACAATGAACAACCACCACGCTGCGTTTTGGTCCGCCTCTACTTCACAACAAGAGAACCGTTACATACATATGCATACAGAGGCCCATTATCAGCAACCATCACTCCTATGTTCCAATGGCACGTTGTTTTAGCTAATCCAAGTTTTTCATTTTTAAAGGCGAATTGATCATTAGAAATCCCTTTTGCAATCATGTTAACACAGCTAAAAACCGTTGCTCTGATTAAAGAAGCAAGACTGGCCTTCTTTAGACGAGGATCTGGAGCATGGCTAGAAACAAAGACCTTTCTTCTGAAACTCTTCAGTCTATTCGTGTTCTGAGAAATGAAGGCTATTCAATACCAGAAATTGCCAAGAAACTGAAGATCTCATACAACGCTGTGTACTACTACCTTCACAGAACAGCGTAAACTGGCTCTAACTAGAAAATAAAGAGGAGTGGGAGGCCCCGGTGCACAACTGAGCAAGAGGACAAATACATTAGTGTCTAGTTTGAGAAACAGACGCCTCACAAGTCCTCAACTGGCAGCTTCATTAAATAGTACCCACTAAACACCAGTCTCAATGTCAACAGTAAAGAGGCGACTCCGGGATGCTGTCCTTCTAGGCAGAGTTGCAAAGAAAAAGCCATATCTCAGACTGGCCAATAAAAATAAAATATTTAGATGGGAAAAAGACACTGGAACTCTGCCTAGAAGGCCAGCATCCCGGAGTTTCTTCTTCACTGTTGATGATAGAGTTTTTATTTAACCTTTATTTAACTAGGCAAGAGAGAGAGCGCAAGAGAGAGATATTCTATTTTTATGGAATGTTCAGGCGATCCATGTGAAAGACGCAGACTCGGTCTCAACCTAATAAGCCTTTAGTGAAGACTCATCTCTCCAGTAGGTCCTACGATTGAATGCAGTCTGGCCCAGTGGTGCGAAGGTGAACGGCAAGGCACTGGAGTGAAGAACCACCCTTGCTGTCTCTGCCTGGCCGGCTCCCCTCTCTCCACTGGGATTCTCTGCATCCGACCCTATTACGGGGGCTGAGTCACTGGCGCTCTCCCCGTCCCTACGAAAGGGTACGCCACTTTGTGCCGGGCATTGTTCACTATACTCAACTTGAGTGGGATGAATCACTGACGTGATCTTTCTGTCTGGTTTTGCGCCCCCTCGGGCTCATGTGGTGGGGAAGATCTTTGTGGGCTATACTTGGCCTTGTCTCAGGGTAGTAAGTTAGTAGTCTGTCGATAACCCTTTGGTTGTGTGAGGGCTGTACTTTGGCAAAGTGGATGGAGTTATAGCCTGCCTGGTTGGCCCTGACCGGGGGTAACTTTGGACAGGGCCACAGTATGTCCTATCTGGTCTAATTCTCCTGTCTTATCTTGTGTGGTCTTAGGTATGCTACACTCTAATTTTCCTATCTCTCTCTCGCCGCTCCCCTCCCAGACGACCTAAGCCATGACTCAGGACGGACTCCCTGGCCTGACAACTCCTGGCTGTCTCCGTCCCAAGTCCACCTTGTCGTGCTGCTGATCCAGTTTCTGCTGTTCTGCCTGCGGCTATGGAACCCTGGCCTGTTCACCGGACATGCTACCTGTCCCAGACCTGCTGTTTCGACCCTCTTTCTCCCTATCTCTCTCTCTTTCTCTACTGCACCTGCTGTCTCGACCTCTTAATGCTTGGCAATTATTCCTAGCCACTGTGCTTCTACATCTGCATTGCTTGCTGTTTGTGGTTTTAGGCTGGGTTTCTGTATAGCACTTTGTGACAACTTCTGATGTACAAAGAGCTTTATAAATATATTTGATAGATTGATAGAAAGATGGAGAGAGGGCGAGATAGAGAGGAATAGGGGGGAGAGAGAGAGGGAGAGGGAGAGGAGGAGGGGGAGAGGGAGAGTGGGAGACAGGGAAGGGGAGAGAGAAAGAAAGAAAGAAGTGAGGATCCATCAAAGCACAGAAAGACACTGAACAAACAGAAGGGTTTAAAAATAAATGGAGTATATCCAGGAAGTGACCAGAGTAGCATTAGTGTGGCTGTTAGGAAAGGGAGTTCTGGTGAAGGATGACTGTGAACCGCTCTGCAGTCGGCTAATAAGCCTCTTAATTGCTCATCCGTTTCTCAGGGTTAGATTACACGCTGACCCGACTGATTGGACCGTGAACATACAGATCACATCATGAAAGATGGAGCGAGGAAGAGACAGAGAGAGAGAGAGGTAGAGAAAGGGGGCTAGAGAGAGAGAGAGGTGGAGAAAGGGGGCTAGAGAGAGAGAGAGGTGGAGAAAGGGGGCTAGAAAGAGAGAATGGTGGAGAAAGGGGGCTAGAGAGAGAGAGAGGTGGAGAAAGGGGGCTAGAGAGAGAGGTGGAGAAAGGGGACTAGAGAGAGAGGTGGAGAAAGGGGGCTAGAGAGAGAGAGAGGTGTAGAAAGGGGGCTAGAGAGAGAGAGGTGGAGAAAGGGGGCTAGAGAGAGAGAGAGAGGTGGAGAAAGGGGGCTAGAGAGAGAGAGAGAGAGCTGGAGAAAGGGGGCTAGAGAGAGAGAGGTGGAGAAAGGGGGCTAGAGAGAGAGAGGTGGAGAAAGGGGGCTAGAAAGAGATAAGTGGAGAAAGGGGGCTAAAGAGAGAGAGAGAGGTGGAGAAAGGGGGCTAGAGGGAGAGGGAGGTGGAGAAAGGGGGCTAGAGAGAGAGGGAGGTGGAGAAAGGGGGCTAGAGAGAGAGAGGTGGAGAAAGGGGGCTAGAGAGAGAGGTGGAGAAAGGGGCAGAGCGAGAGAGAGGTGGAGAAAGGGGGCTAGAGAGAGAGAGGTGGAGAAAGGGGGCTAGAGAGAGAGGGAGGTGGAGAAAGGGGGCTAGAGAGAGAGAGGTGGAGAAAGGGGGCTAGAGAGAGAGGTGGAGAAAGGGGGCTAGAGAGAGAGAGAGAGGTGGAGAAAGGGGGCTAGAGAGAGAGAGGGGTGGAGAAAGGGGGCTAGAGAGAGAGAGAGGTGGAGAAAGGGGGCTAGAGAGAGAGAGGTTGAGAAAGGGGGCTAGAGAGAGAGAGGTGGAGAAAGGGGGCTAGTGAGAGAGAGGGGTGGAGAAAGGGGGCTAGAGAGAGAGAGGTGGAGAAAGGGGGCTAGAGAGAGAGAGGTGGAGAAAGGGGGCTAGAGAGAGAGTGAGAGGTGGAGAAAGGGGGCTAGAGAGAGATAGAGAGGTGGAGAAAGGGGGCTAGAGAGAGAGAGAGAGGTGGAGAAAGGGGGCTAGAGAGAGATAGAGAGGTGGAGAAAGGGGGCTAGAGAGAGAGGTGGAGAAAGCGGGCTAGAGAGAGAGGGGTGGAGAAAGGGGGCTAGAGAGAGAGAGGTGGAGAAAGGGGGCTAGAAAGAGATAGGTGGAGAAAGGGGGCTAGAGAGAGAGAGGTGGAGAAAGGGGGCTAGAGAGAGAGAGGAGGAGAAAGGGGGCTAGAGAGAGAGGTGGAGAAAGGGGGCTAGAGAGTGAGGGGTGGAGAAAGGGGGCTAGAGAGAGTGAGAGGAAGAGGGAGATGGTGAGAGAGAAGTACTATACTTCTACCCATTAAGATAATGACATGATTAAGAAAGAAAGGACTTGGAGTGGGGGAGAGAAAAGTGATATACGTGTGTGGCTGTGTTGATGTGAAGGACAGGAGATATAGACAGACCATATTGTTAAAATATGACCATTATGAGAATGACAGATGGCCCAGTTTGGCTGTAAAAGGATGTGTGTGTGTCTGTGTGTGGAGGCATATGACATGAATAATTACAGCTGCCCCCAACACACTGCATTATGGGGACTCATTCATTACCCACAATGCCCCTTGTTTGTTGCTCAGTGGTGTCACCTCCAGAGGCATCCAACTAATAGGCACATTAGGAGGGAAGAGAGAGAGAGAGAGAGAGAGAGAGAGAGAGTGTGTGTGTGTGTGTGTGTGTGTGTGTGTGTGTTCCCTGCTGCAAGTCTAATTAATGGGGAACACACCGGTAGATAGCTTAGGTGGGGGGGAGTGAGAGAAGGAGAGATAGAGACAGAGAGATGGAGAGATGGAGCTCAGTGCTCTCTGGTGTAATTTGCCTTAACTAGCGGGTAGTCACTGGAGGAGAGAGGGAGGTAAAACAGGAACGACAGGAGTGTGAACAGAGAGAGAGAGAGAGAGAGAGAGAGAGAGAGAGAGAGAGAGAGAGAGAGAGAGAGAGAGTCCCCATTCTACAGTCATCCGTCCCATCCCTACTCCCCTCTTTCCCCCATCCCCAATTCCACAGGCTTGCCAAAATCTGTCCTAATGAGCTAGCGGAGTGGGTGAGTCCTGGGGGTTTAGAGAAGAAAAGAGAGATGTGAACAGAGAGAGAGAGAGAGAGAGAGAGAGAGAGATAGTGTGTGTGTGTGTGTGTGTGTGTGTGTGTGTGTGTGTGTGTGTGTGTGTGTGTGTGTGTGTGTGTGTGTGTGTGTGTGTGTGTGTGTGTGTGTGTGTGTGTCGTTCAGGAGGGCTAGCAGACACAGTCCATATTTGAAGAACTCCTCTGGCTTGAACTACACCTCGGTTTCCTCCGTCCCTACCTCAATTCCTACCTTCATCCTCCAATTATTGCTGCTCTGACAAACACACACACACATACACACACACATAAATACACACACACCACAAGAGACACCACTGGGCCTCCCGGGTGGCGCAGTGGTTAAGGGCGCTGTACTGCAGCGCCAGCTGTGCCACCAGAGACCCTGGGTTCGTGACCAGGCTCTGTCGTGAACCGGCCGCGACCGTGAGGTCCGTGGGGCGACACAATTGGCATAGTTAGGGAGGGTTTGGCCGGTAGGGATATCCTTGTCTCATCGCGCACCAGCGACTTCTGTGGCGGGCCGGGCGCAGTGCGTGCTAACCAAGGTTGCCAGGTGCACGGTGTTTCCTCCGACACATTGGTGCGGATGGCTTCCGGGTTGGATGCGCGCTGTGTTAAGAAGCAGTGCGGCTTGGTTGGGTTGTGTATCGGAGGACGCATGGCTTTCGACCTTTGTCTCTCCCGAGCCTTTACGGGAGTTGTAGCGATGAGACAAGATAGTAACTACTTATAATTGGATTCCACGAAATTGGGGAGAAAAAGGGGTAAAAATTCAACAACAACAACAAAAAAACACAAAAAAGAGACACCACTGGATACAACTCCTGGCATTAGAAACACCCCCCATAAAAAGCCTTAGGTCTATGGGGTATACTATCTGCACAACCCTGCACACAGAGCCTGAAAACCAATCCCTGTACACACACTGCCATACATGCACACTAGGAGACATGACATTTACAACGGCTCTGTAATAGGTAAGACCTCACACGTACCCACAAACAAGCTAAGCTACACACAGGGACATGCTTGTGCAATGTAGACAGGTACCCAAGGCCTCCCTGTAAGGGTGGGTGAGTGATGGGTGAGGAGTCAAAGTAAACGGGAAAAAACGCTTTAATGTCCTTAACAAATTAACAGGTCCAAACATGGGTGAAGCCCTAAAACACAGGTGCAAAACAAACCTAAAACCTAGTTACACAAACCCTGACAGAGAACTTCCCAAAACCTAGTTACACAAACTCTGACAGAGAACTTCCCAAAACCTAGTTACACAACCCCTGACAGAGAACTTCCCAAAACCTAGTTACACAAACCCTGACAGAGAACTTCCCAAAACCTAGTTACACAAACCCTGACAGAGAACTTCCCAAAACCTAGTTACACAAACCCTGACAGAGAACTTCCCAAAACCTAGTTACACAAACCCTGACAGAGAACACCCAAAACCTAGTTACACAAACCCTGACAGAGAACTTCCCAAAACCTAGTTACACAAACCCTGACAGAGAACTTCCCAAAACCTAGTTACACAAACCCTGACAGAGAACTTCCCAAAACCTAGTTACACAAACCCTGACAGAGAACTTCCCAAAACCTAGTTACACAAACCCTGACAGAGAACACCCAAAACCTAGTTACACAAACCCTGACAGAGAACTTCCCAAAACCTAGTTACACAAACCCTGACAGAGAACTTCCCAAAACCTAGTTACACAAACCCTGACAGAGAACTTCCCAAAACCTAGTTACACAAACCCTGACAGAGAACACCAAAAACCTAGTTACACAAACCCTGACAGAGAACTTCCCAAAACCTAGTTACACAAACCCTGACAGAGAACACCCAAAACCGACGATACACCACAAACGTAACGAACACAACAAGCCCACACAAACACCAGCGAGCAAAACAAATTTAAATAACTCCCATCCCAAAACCCCAACAAGGAACAGGTGAAAACAATTAGACAAAAACAAACAAAAAGGAAAAAGGGATCATTGGCAGCTAATAGACTGGCGACAACGACCGCCGAGCGCCACCCGAACAGGGAGGGGAGCCACCTTCAGTGGCAGCTAATAGACTGGCGACAACGACCGCCGAGCGCCACCCGAACAGGGAGGGTAGCCACCTTCAGTGGCAGCTAATAGACTGGCGACAACGACCGCCGAGCGCCACCCGAACAGGGAGGGGAGCCACCTTCAGTGGCAGCTAATAGACCGCCGAGCGCCACCCGAACAGGAAGGGGAGCCACCTTCAGTGGCAGCTAATAGACCAGCGACGACGACCGCCGAGCGCCACCCGAACAGGAAGGGGAGCCACCTTCAGTGGCAGCTAATAGACTGGCGACAACGACCGCCGAGCGCCACCCGAACAGGGAGGGGAGCCACCTTCAGTGGCAGCTAATAGACCGCCGAGCGCCACCCGAACAGGAAGGGGAGCCACCTTCAGTGGCAGCTAATAGACCGCCGAGCGCCACCCGAACAGGAAGGGGAGCCACCTTCAGTGGCAGCTAATAGACTGGCGACAACGACCGCCGAGCGCCACCCGAACAGGGAGGGGAGCCACCTTCAGTGGCAGCTAATAGACCGCCGAGCGCCACCCGAACAGGAAGGGGAGCCACCTTCAGTGGCAGCTAATAGACTGGCGACAACGACCGCCGAGCGCCACCCGAACAGGGAGGGGAGCCACCTTCAGTGGCAGCTAATAGACCGCCGAGCGCCACCCGAACAGGGAGGGGAGCCACCTTCAGTGGCAGCTAATAGACTGGCGACAACGACCGCCGAGCGCCACCCGAACAGGAAGGGGAGCCACCTTCAGTGGCAGCTAATAGACCGGCGACGACGACCGCCGAGCGCCACCCGAACAGGGAGGGGAGCCACCTTCAGTGGCAGCTAATAGACTGGCGACAACGACCGCCGAGCGCCACCCGAACAGGAAGGGGAGCCACCTTCAGTGGCAGCTAATAGACCGCCGAGCGCCACCCGAACAGGGAGGGGAGCCACCTTCAGTGGCAGCTAATAGACCGCCGAGCGCCACCCGAACAGGGAGGGGAGCCACCTTCAGTGGCAGCTAATTGACCGCCGAGCGCCACCCGAACAGGGAGGGGAACCACCTTCAGTGGCAGCTAATAGACCGCCGAGCGCCACCCGAACAGGAAGGGGAGCCACCTTCAGGGCAGCTAATAGACCGCCGAGCGCCACCCGAACAGGAAGGGGAACCACCTTCAGTGGCAGCTAATAGACCGCCGAGCGCCACCCGAACAGGAAGGGGAGCCAACTTCAGTGGCAGCTAATAGACTGGCGACAACGACCGCCGAGCGCCACCCGAACAGGGAGGGGAGCCACCTTCAGTGGCAGCTAATAGACCGCCGAGCGCCACCCGAACAGGAAGGGGAGCCAACTTCAGTGGCAGCTAATAGACTGGCGACAACGACCGCCGAGCGCCACCCGAACAGGGAGGGGAGCCACCTTCAGTGGCCGCTAATAGACCGCCGAGCGCCACCCGAACAGGGAGGGGAGCCACCTTCAGTGGCAGCTAATAGACTGGCGACAACAACCGCCGAGCGCCACCCGAACAGGGAGGGGAGCCACCTTCAGTGGCAGCTAATAGACTGGCGACAACAACCGCCGAGCGCCACCCGAACAGGGAGGGGAGCCACCTTCAGTGGCAGCTAATAGACCGCCGAGCGCCACCCGAACAGGGAGGGGAGCCACCTTCAGTGGCAGCTAATAGACCGCCGAGCGCCACCCGAACAGGGAGGGGAGCCACCTTCAGTGGCAGCTAATAGACCGCCGAGCGCCACCCGAACAGGAAGGGGAGCCACCTTCAGTGGCAGCTAATAGACCGCCGAGCGCCACCCGAACAGGAAGGGGAGCCACCTTCAGTGGCAGCTAATAGACCGCCGAGCGCCACCCGAACAGGAAGGGGAGCCACCTTCAGTGGCAGCTAATAGACCGCCGAGCGCCACCCGAACAGGAAGGGGAGCCAACTTCAGTGGCAGCTAATAGACTGGCGACAACGACCGCCGAGCGCCACCCGAACAGGGAGGGGAGCCACCTTCAGTGGCAGCTAATAGACCGCCGAGCGCCACCCGAACAGGAAGGGGAGCCACCTTCAGTGGCAGCTAATAGACCAGCGACGACGACCGCCGAGCGCCACCCGAACAGGAAGGGGAGCCACCTTCAGTGGCAGCTAATAGACCGCCGAGCGCCACCCGAACAGGAAGGGGAGCCACCTTCAGTGGCAGCTAATAGACCGCCAAGCGCCACCCGAACAGGAAGGGGAGCCAACTTCAGTGGCAGCTAATAGACTGGCGACAACGACCGCCGAGCGCCACCCGAACAGGGAGTGGAGCCACCTTCAGTGGCAGCTAATAGACCGCCGAGCGCCACCCGAACAGGAAGGGGAGCCACCTTCAGTGGCAGCTAATAGACCAGCGACGACGACCGCCGAGCGCCACCCGAACAGGAAGGGGAGCCACCTTCAGTGGCAGCTAATAGACCGCCGAGCGCCACCCGAACAGGAAGGGGAGCCACCTTCAGTGGCAGCTAATAGACCGCCGAGCGCCACCCGAACAGGAAGGGGAGCCACCTTCAGTGGCAGCTAATAGACCGCCGAGCGCCACCCAAGCAGGAAGGGGAGCCACCTTAAGTGGCAGCTAATAGACCGCCGAGCGCCACCCGAACAGGAAGAGGAGCCACCTTCAGTGGCAGCTAATAGACCGGCGACGACGACCGCCGAGCGCCACCCGAACAGGAAGGGGAGCCACCTTCAGTGGCAGCTAATAGACCAGCGACGACGACCGCCGAGCGCCACCCGAACAGGAAGGGGAGCCACCTCCAGTGGCAGCTAATAGCCCGCCGAGCGCCACCGAACAGGAAGGGGAGCCACCTTCAGTGGCAGCTAATAGACCGCCGAGCGCCACCCGAACAGGGAGGGGAGCCACCTTCAGTGGCAGCTAATAGACCGCCGAGCGCCACCCGAACAGGAAGGGGAGCCACCTTCAGTGGCAGCTAATAGACCGCCGAGCGCCACCCGAACAGGGAGGGGAGCCACCTTCAGTGGCAGCTAATAGACTGGCGACAACGACCGCCGAGCGCCACCCGAGCAGGAAGGGGAGCCACCTTCAGTGGCAGCTAATAGACCGCTGAGCGCCACCCGAACAGGAAGGGGAGCCACCTTCAGTGGCAGCTAATAGACCTGCGACGACGACCGCCGAGCGCCACCCGAACAGGGAGGGGAGCCACCTTCAGTGGCAGCTAATAGACCTGCGACGACGACCGCCGAGCGCCACCCGAGCAGGAAGTGGAGCCACCTTCGGTGGTATTCGTGACACTCCCTAACCAACCAGCACAATGTTCCATTACTTCCCTATTCTATCCTGCCATTAAGCCAGAAAACACCATTTGTCTGTGTGTGTGTGTTTGTGTGTCTGTGTGTGTGTGTTTGTGTGTCTGTGTGTCTGTGTGTGTGTGTTTGTGTGTCTGTGTGTCTGTGTGTGTGTGTTTGTGTGTCTGTGTGTGTGTGTTTGTGTGTCTGTGTGTCTGTGTGTGTGTGTTTGTGTGTCTGTGTGTGTGTGTGTTTGTTTGTCTGTGTTTGTGTGTTTGTGTGTCTGTGTGTGTGTGTTTGTGTGTCTGTGTGTCTGTGTGTGTGTGTGTTTGTGTGTCTGTGTGTGTGTGTGTTTGTGTGTCTGTGTGTGTGTGTTTGTGTGTCTGTGTGTCTGTGTGTGTGTGTTTGTGTGTCTGTGTGTGTGTGTGTGTTTGTGTGTCTGTGTGTGTGTGTTTGTGTGTCTGTGTGTGTGTGTTTGTGTGTCTGTGTGTGTGTGTTTGTGTGTCTGTGTGTCTGTGTGTGTGTGTTTGTGTGTTTGTGTGTCTGTGTGTCTGTGTGTGTGTGTTTGTGTGTTTGTGTGTCTGTGTATGTGTGTTTGTGTGTCTGTGTGTCTGTGGAGTAGATTTAATAGGATAAGCGACTCGCCCTTGTCAGAAGGATAGATGCAGAAAACCAATGGATAAATAACATCTGACCTCATTACAGGTTGGAGGAACACCAAACACACACATGCACGCACATATGCACGCACACAAACACACACACACACACACACACACACAAACACACACACACACACACACACACACACACACAGTAGCGCTAGGAATGCTAAGATATACTCCAGGGCTAACGTATTAGCTGCCATTAAGAATTCCAACATTCAGGAAGTCAGCCCGGTTTGTGTTGCTGCTGGAACCCTCCTGCTTTTCCCATTCCGGGAGATTTACAGACGCTCCGCTTGGGAAGCAGGTCACTTATGTTCGCTGGAAGACGGAATTTCAATTAAGGAGGAGAGGGAGGGAGAGAAGGGAGTGAGGGATGGAGGAGAGAGAAAAGCAGCAGGGACTTGGTTTAATTGGGACTTTAGCCATCGGTAATGATGTCCATATTTCATGTGTTGTCATTCAGTCCCAGTGGCATAGCATGCTGGGACGCTGTGGGGGATTGGGGGGAGGAGGGGGATTCTAGTGTGAAATCCACCTATTCACACGCCTTTCTACTGTACCTCTCTGTTCTTCCCGCTTTCTTTTCCTGTTCATCTCTCTTCCTTATTCTTTGTTCTGTGTTTTGTCCTTAAGTACTGTGATGTTTATGAGGTTCATTGGTAATGAATCATGTTACTCAGGGCCCACACACACTCTCACACACACTCTCACAAACACTCTCACACACAGTGATGTAAAGTTCTTAAGTAAAAATATCTGAAAGGACTACTTAAGTATTTTTTTTGGTATCTGTACTTTACTATTTATATTTTTGAAAAGTTAATACTTTTACTTCACTACATTCCTAAAGAAAAGTATGTACTTGTAATGTGTACACAGCAAGTACAGGGAGTGAATTGAATAATAAATGGAACAAACCAAGAAACACGAGTAGCGTACAGACAAACACAGAGTCAGAGACAGAGTCTTTGGAACGAACCAAAGGGAGGGACAGATATAGGGGAGGTCATCAGGAAGGTGAGGGAGTCCAGGTGAGTCTCATGAGACGCAGGTGCGCGTAACGATGAATAAACTGGCGACGTTGAGTAGACGTGACACTACTTTTTACTCCATACTTTTTCCCTGACACCCAAAAGTACTTGTTACATTTTGAATGATTAACAGGACAGGAAAATGGCCCAATTCACTCACTTATCAAGAGAACATCCCTGGTGATCCCTACTGCCTCTGATCTGGAAGACTCACTAAACAGAGAACATCCCTGGTGATCCCTACTGCCTCTGATCTGGAAGACTCACTAAACAGAGAACATCCCTGGTGATCCCTACTGCCTCTGATCTGGAAGACTCACTAAACAGAGAACATCCCTGGTGATCCCTACTGCATCTGATCTGGAAGACTCACTAAACAGAGAACATCCCTGGTGATCCCTACTGCATCTGATCTGGAGGACTCACTAAACAGAGAACATCCCTGGTGATCCCTACTGCCTCTGATCTGGAAGACTCACTAAACAGAGAACATCCCTGGTGATCCCTACTGCCTCTGATCTGGAAGACTCACTAAACACACGTTTCATTTATATGATGTCTGAAGGTTGGAGCCTCCCCCTGCGTATCTGTCATTTAAAAAAATAAGAAAATGGTGCCGTCTGGTTTTCTTAATATAAGGAATGTTTTATTATTTGTACTTTTACATACTTTTGATACTTAACTATATTTAAAACCAAATACTTTTAGACTTTTACTCAAGTATTATTTATTTTACTGGGTGACTTTCACTTCAACTTGAGTCATTTTCTATTAAGGTGTCTTTACTTTTACTACAGTATGACAATGACCTTTTCCACCCCTGCTCACACACACACAAACACACACACACACACACACACACACACACACACACACACACACACACACACACACACACACACACACACACACACACACACACACACACACACACACACACACTGTGTACACAAACACACCTAGTGTAGCATGCCTTATCTCAGACAGGGGCAGAAGGGTAGCCAAAAGGCAGTCTTTCATTCACACACTCTCCCTCTCTCTTACCCTCATTCCCTCTCTCTTTCCCTCATTCCCTCTCTCTTTCTCTCTCTTTCCCTCATTCCCGTGTGGACACGCACTGTTTAATCACTCTGGGTCCCTGAGGAGGGGGTGAGAGAGAGAGAGAGAGAGAGGGTGAGAGAGAGAGAGAGAGAGAGAGAGAGAGGGATAGAGAGAGAGAGAGAGAGAGGGATAGAAAGAGGGATAGAAAGAGAGAGCGAGAGAGATGGAGAGAGAGAGATGGAGAGAGAGAGAGATGGAGAGAGAGCGAGAGAGAGAGATGGAGAGAGAGCGAGAGAGAGATGGAGAGAGAGCGAGAGAGAGGGATAGACAGAGAGTGAGATAAAAAGAGAGAGGGATAGATAGAGTGTGTGTGAGAGAGAGAGAGCGAGAGAGAGAGAGAGAGAGAGAGAGAGAGAGAGAGAGAGAGAGAGAGAGATTGGTAAATCACTTAGGGTAAGAGGGATAGATCTGCTGTTTTGACACTGAAAATTACCCTCTCCAATTACCTAAATGTTACCCTAGTACCTGGTTTCACACTCAGCTACTAACCCTATTCATCACAGGAAGAGTCTGGCCCAATGAGACACTTGATCTGTCAGAAAGGAGGGAACCACAAACCAAGAAGTAACACAATATGACTGATACAGTGATTCTCTCACTCTCACACACCTTCTCACACTCACTCTCACACACCCTCTCACACTAACTCTATCACACTCTCTCACATTCTCTCTCTCACACTCTCTCACACTCTCTCTCATACCCTCTCACACTCTCTCTCTCACACTCTCTCTCATACCCTCTCACACTCTCTCTCACACTCTCTCTCTCACACTCTCTCACACCCTCTCACACCCTCTCACACCCTCTCACACTCTCTCTCACACACCCTCTCACACTCTCTCTCTCACACTCTCTCACACTCTCTCACACTCTCTCATACTCTCTCACACACCCTCTCACACTCTCTCTCACACTCGCTCTCTCACACACTCTCTCTCACACACTCTCTCTCACACACTCTCTCTCACACTCTCTCTCACACTCTCTCTCACACTCTCTCTCACACACTCTCTATCACACTCTCTCTCTCACACACTCTCTCTCTATACAGTGGGGCAAAAAAAGTATTTAGTCAGCAACCAATTGTGCAAGTTCTCCTACTTAAAAATATGAGAGGGGCCTGTAATTTTCATCATAGGTAAACTTCAACTATGACAGACAAAATGAGAAAAAAAAATCCAGAAAATCACATTGTAGGATTTTTCATGAATTTATTTGCAAATTATGGTGGAAAATAAGTATTTGGTAAATAACAAAAGTTTATCTCAATACTTTGTTATATACCCTTTGTTGGCAATGACAGAGGTCAAATGTTTCCTGTAAGTCTTCACAAGGTTTCTTGTTGGTATTTTGGCCCATTCCTCCATGCAGATCTCCTCTAGAGCAGTGATGTTTTGGGGCTGTTGCTGTGCAACACGGACTTTCAACTCCCGCCAAAGATTTTCTATGGGGTTGAGATTTGGAGACTGGCTAGGCCACTCCAGGACCATGAAATGCTTCTTACGAAGACACTCCTTCGTTGCCCGGGCGGTGTGTTTGGGATCATTGTCATGCTGAAAGACCCAGCCACGTTTCATCTTCAATGCCCTTGAAGGAGGTTTTCACTCAAAATCTCACGATACATGGCCCCATTCATTCTTTCTTTTACACGGATCAGTCGTCCTGGTCCCTTTGCAGAAAAACAGCCCCAAAGCATGATGTTTCCACCCCCATGTTTCACAGTAGGTATGGTGTTCTTTGGATGCAACTCAGCATTCTTTGTCCTCCAAACACGACGAGTTGAGTTTTTACCAAAAAGTTATATTTTGGTTTAATCTGACCATATGACATTCTCCCAATCTTCTTCTGGATCATCCAAATGCTCTCTAGCAAACTTCAGACGGGCCTGGACATGTACTGGCTTAAGCAGGGGGACACGTCTGGCACTGCAGGATTTGAGTCCCTGGCGGCGTAGTGTGTTACTGATGGTAGGCTTTGTTACTTTGGTCCCAGCTCTCTGCAGGTCATTCACTAGGTCCCCCCCGTGGGGTTCTGGGATTTTTGCTCACCGTTCTTGTGATCATTTTGACCCCACGGGGTGAGATCTTGCGTGGAGCCCCAGATCGAGGGAGATTATCAGTGGTCTTGTATGTCTTCCATTTCCTAATAATTGCTCCCACAGTTGATTTCTTCAAACCAAGCTGCTTACCTATTGCAGATTCAGTCTTCCCAGCCTGGTGCAGGTCTACAATTTTGTTTCTGGTGTCCTTTGACAGCTCTTTGGTCTTGGCTATAGTGGAGTTTGGAGTGTGACTGTTTGAGGTTGTGGACAGGTGTCTTTTATACTGATAACAAGTTCAAACAGGTGCCATTAATACAGGTAACGAGTGGAAGACAGAGGAGCCTCTTAAAGAAGAAGTTACAGGTCTGTGAGAGCCAGAAATCTTGTGTCACCTACAAACAAGTAGGTGACCAAATACTTATTTTCCACCATAATTTGCAAATAAATAAATTAAAAATCCCTCAATGTGATTTTCTGGGGAAAAAAATCTCATTTTGTCTGACATAGTTGAAGTGTACCTATGATGAAAATTACAGGCCTCTCTCATCTTTTTAAGTGGGTGAACTTGCAGAATTGGTGGCTGACTAAATACTTTTTTGCCCCACTGTATATATACAGTATATATATATATATATATATATATATATATATACTGTATATATACAGTATATATATATGCTCTGATAGAAGCTGTAGTAACAGTTTCTGATAATGCAGAGAGAGAGGTGGGTGTTGTTGGTTCTACATCACTGTGATAACGGATGATGGATCACCTGTTTTCTACCGCACAGTGGTACAGCACTTACAGTGAGCAGCCGTATCTCCTGCTCTCAGAGATCCGGTGTTGCTTACATTCAGTCCATAAAAAATGGGAAAGGGAAGAAAGGGAAGAAAGATGATACTTGAGACCCAAGGACAACTGCTGTTATACTTCAGCACACGCAGGAGAGAGAGTGCTTTTCACCTGCAGTAAGAGCAGGGGCACAGACTCCGACACACCATGGCCTTTTATGAGACAAGTAGGCTACTTCTCGCCCGCCACACTCACTCACACACTCACAGTTGACTCTGAGGCAGGTGAGGAAAGGATAGACTTGTCACTAGGACTACCTGTCTCTGGTCATGTGGTGTTTGAACAACCAGAGAGCCAGTTCAATGTAGTATTACTCCAACCCATTTCCATTCATACATATTCATTTCCACACATCTCTATGAACATGCTCATAGATATTCATAATATAGCACATCCCAATATTGGCTAATGCAAGGTTAACATGTAGCTAGTTCTATAGCTACTGTATGCCCATGCAAATTCACACATACTTTTTTATTCAGCACAGTGCTACTGGTATTCCCCTAAAGCTAGGCTGGGAGATGGCTGGATGATACCTCACCGTCTCTCTGCAGAGTCAAGGGTTTCTGAGAGAGACAGAGAGAGAGGAGAGGAGAGAGTGTGAGTGTGAGAAAGCAAGAGAGAGAGAGATCGAGAGTGTGAGTGTAAGAGATAGTAAGAGAAAGAGAGAGAGAGTGAGAGTGAGAGAGAGAGAAAGTGAGAGAGTGAGAGAGCAAGAGAAAGAAAAGAGAGTGAGAGAGAAAAGGAGAGAGAGAGGGAGAGAGAGAGTGTGAGAGAAAGAGAAAGAGAGAGAGAGTGTTTGTGAGAGCGAGAGAGCGAGCGAGACAGAGAGAAGAGCAGAGAGGAGACTAGAAGGATTATTGCAGAGAAGCAGAAGATAGTTGCGTAAGACTAGAGTGAGCGGAGAAAGCCCATTTAACTCTGCTAGCACAGAAGACAGAAGCCATAAGAAGAGAGAGACAGATGTGTGTAGAATAGACAGGCTCAAAGTGTTAAAACGTGTGTGTTCTGAGTCGGACTGTTCTGCTTTTCCTTCTCCACACATCAGGAGATGAACTGACCCCTTTCTGCAGCTAAATGAGAACCCTGTGGTCCTGGTGTGTGTGTATGCTGACTAGGTCACCACGTGTCCCCAGGAGCTGTGTGTTAGCCAAACGTGAGACTGAGAGGGAGGCTCAAACATAGACCAGACCACCCGAGTCCATGGTCTCTGCTGCCAGGTCCCTCCCACCTGCTCCTACCTCAGATCCTGCTCCCTACCTCAGATCCCTACCTAAGAACCTGCTCCCTACCTCAGATCCCTACCTCAGATCCTGCTCCCTACCTCAGATCCCTACCTCAGATCCTGCTCCCTACCTCAGATCCTTCCCATGCTCCCTACCTCAGGTCCTGCTCCCTACCTCAGATCCCTACCTCAGATCCTGCTCCCTACCTCAAATCCTTCCCATGCTCCCTACCTCAGGGCCTGCTCCCTACCTCAGATCCTTCTCCATACCTCAGATCCTGCTCCTTACCTCAGATCCTGCTCCCTACCTCAGATCCCTACCTCAGATCCTGCTCCTACCTCAGATCCTGCTCCCTACCTCAGATCCCTACCTCAGAACCTGCTCCCCACCTCAGATCCCTACCTCAGATCCTTCCCATGCTCCCTATCTCAGATCCTTCCCATGCCCCCTACCTCAGATCCTTCCGATGCTCCCTTCCTCAGGTCCTGCTCCCTAACTCAGATCCTGCTCCCTACCTCAGACCCTGCCCCTTACCTCAGACCCTGCCCCCTACCTCAGATCCTGCTCCCTACCTCAGATCCTGCTCCCCCTCAGATCCTGCTCCCTACCTCAGACCCTGCTCCCTACCTCAGATCCCTACCTCAGAACCTGCTCCCTACCTCAGAACCCTACCTCAGAACCCTACCTCAGAACCTGATCCCTACCTCAGATCCCTACCTCAGAACCTGCCCCCTACCTCAGATCCCTACCTCAGAACCTGCTCCCTACCGCAGATCCCTACCTCAGAACCTGCTCCCTACCTCAGATCCCTACCTCAGATCCTGCTCCCTACCTCAGATCCTTCCCATGCTCCCTACCTCAGGTCCTGCTCCCTACCTCAGATCATTCTCCCTACCTCAGATCATGCTCCTTACCTCAGATCCCTAACTCAGATCCTTCCCCTGCTCCCTACCTCAGATCCTTCCCATGCTCCCTATCTCAGATCCTTCCCATGCTCCCTACCTCAGATCCTTCCCATGCTCCCTACCTCAGATCCTGCTCCCTACCTCAGACCCTGCCCCCTACCTCAGACCCTGCTCCCTACCTCAGATCCTGCTCCCTACCTTATATCCCTACCTCAGATCCTACCCCTGCGCCCTACCTCAGATCCTTCCCATGCTCCCTACCTCAGGTCCTGTTCCCTACCTCAGATCCTTCTCCATACCTCAGATCCTGCTCCTTACCTGAGATCCCTAACTCAGATCCTTTCCCTGCTCCCTACCTCAGATCCTTCCCATGCTCCCTATCTCAGATCCTTCCCATGCTCCCTACCTCAGATCCTTCCCATGCTCCCTACCTCAGATCCTGCTCCCTACCTCAGACCCTGCCCCCTACCTCAGACCCTGCTCCCTACCTCAGATCCTGCTCCCTACCTCAGGTCCTGCTTCCTACCTCAGAACTTGCTCCCTACCTCTGATCCCCCCATGTCTGTTTGTTCTACTCTGAATAGAGTAGCTGTCTCTAACTCTGAATGATCGGCTATGAAAAGCCAACTGACATTTACGCCTGAGGTGCTGACCTGTTGCACCCTCTACAACCACTGTGATTATTATTATCTGACCCTGCTGGTCATCTATGTACATTTTAACATCTTGGCCATGTTCTGTTATAAGCTCTACCCTGCACACCCAGAAGAGGACTGGCCACCCCTCAGAGCCTGGTTCCTCTCTAGGTTTCTTCCTAGGTTCCTGCTTTCTAGGGCATTTTTCCTAGCCACAGTGCTTCTACATCATCATTGCTTGCTGTTTGGGGATTTAGGCTGGGTTTCTGTACAGCACTTTGTGACATCAGCTGAAAAGGGCTTTATAAATACATTTGATTGATAGTCTGAAGGCTCCCGGGCCGTTAGAGGTTGTGGGGTTTGTCTTTCTATGGAACGCCGCTTAACAGTGTCGCTCTGGGCCATCCCAGGAGCCCCCAGTATAGAAACTGGGAGGGAGGGGTGTCAGGGAATGTGAGAAGGGTGGATGGGATGGAGGAGGTGGGAAAGGGGAAGGGAGGGGCGGTGGCTGAGGTCTGACAAACCGTTTAGGGTGAGAAAAGAAAAGGGGCTCCTTTTTCACAAGGCCGTTACGTGAGGGATCTTTTATTTATGAAGTGGCCAGACGAGCCGACATTTTCTCTGGGCCAAGGAAAACTCATCGTCCCGACCTTCCCCCAGGGGTGTGCAGGAACAAGATGTTAGGAGACAAAACAAAAAGAAAGAAACAGAAACAGCAAACTGGAATGCTATTTGGCCCTAAACAGAGGGTACACAATGGCAGAATACCTGACCATTGTGACTGACCCAAAATGAAGGAAAGCTTTGACTATGTACAGTCTCAGTGACCAGGGCCTTGCTATTGAGAAAGGACGCCGTAGGCAGCCACGACTCTCAAGAGAAAACAGGCTATGTGCACACTGCCCACAAAATGAGATGGAAACTGAGCTGCACTTCCTAACCTCCTGACAAATCTATGACCATATTAGAGACACACATTTCCCTCAGACTACACAGATCCATAAAGAATTTGAAAACAAACCCAATTTTGATAAACTCCCATATCTACTGGGTGAAATTCCACAGTGTGCCATCACAGCAGCAAGATGTGTGACCTGTTGCCACAAGAAAAAGGCAACCAGTGAAGAACAAACACCATTGTAAATAGAACCCATATATATGTTTATTTATTTTCCCTTTTGTTCTTTAACTATTTGCACAACGTTACAACACTGAAACACATAACATGACGTGAAATGTCTTTATTCTTTTGGAACTTTTTTGAGTGTAATGTTTACTGTTCATTTTTTACTGTTTACTTCACTTTTGTTGATTATCTATTCCACTTAATTTAGCAATGTAAACATATGTTTCCCATGCCAATAAAGCCCTTTGAATTTAATTGAATTGAGAGAGAGAGCGAGAGATAGACAAAGAGAATAAGCCCCTTAAACTGAAATTGAATTAATATTGAGAGAGACAGAGCCAGAGAGAGAAATGCAGACCGAACAGACAAAGAAGCTGTACTGAGTGGACTGTGATATCTGCAGTAGTAGTAGGCTTTACGGCCCCATGCATTCAGTCCACTGTAATTCATGTAATACCAATAGACAGCCTTGAATTTAGGAAAGCGGGATAATTAAAATAATTTTCTTACAGGCACCTCTTCAAAGGGCTATCTACTAGACTTGACTAACGACACACAGACCAGGCTATCTACTAGACTTGACTAACAACACACAGACCAGAAAATCTACTAGACTTGACTAACAACACACAGACCAGAAAATCTACTAGACTTGACTAACGACACACAGACCAGGCTATCTACTAGACTTGACTAACAACACACAGACCAGGCTATCTACTAGACTTGACTAACAACACACAGACCAGAAAATCTACTAGACTTGACTAACAACACACAGACCAGGCTATCTACTAGACTTGACTAACATCACACAGACCAGAAAATCTACTAGACTTGACTAACGACACACAGACCAGAAAATCTACTAGACTTGACTAACAACACACAGACCAGGCTATCTACTAGACTTGACTAACAACACACAGACCAGGCTATCTACTAGACTTGACTAACAACACACAGACCAGAAAATCTACTAGACTTGACTAACAACACACAGACCAGGCTATCTACTAGACTTGACTAACAACACACAGACCAGGCTATCTACTAGACTTGACTAACAACACACAGACCAGGCTATCTACTAGACTTGACTAACAACACACAGGCCAGGCTATCTACTAGACTTGACAAACAACACACAGGCCAGGCTATCTACTAGACTTGACTAACAACACACAGACCAGGCTATCTACTAGACTTGACTAACGACACACAGACCAGAAAATCTACTAGACTTGACTAACAACACACAGACCAGGCTATCTACTAGACTTGACTAACGACACACAGACCAGGCTATCTACTAGACTTGACTAACAACACACAGACCAGGCTATCTACTAGACTTGACTAACAACACACAGACCAGAAAATCTACTAGACTTGACTAACAACACACAGACCAGGCTATCTACTAGACTTGACTAACATCACACAGACCAGAAAATCTACTAGACTTGACTAACGACACACAGACCAGAAAATCTACTAGACTTGACTAACAACACACAGACCAGGCTATCTACTAGACTTGACTAACAACACACAGACCAGGCTATCTACTAGACTTGACTAACAACACACAGACCAGAAAATCTACTAGACTTGACTAACAACACACAGACCAGGCTATCTACTAGACTTGACTAACAACACACAGACCAGGCTATCTACTAGACTTGACTAACAACACACAGACCAGGCTATCTACTAGACTTGACTAACAACACACAGGCCAGGCTATCTACTAGACTTGACTAACAACACACAGGCCAGGCTATCTACTAGACTTGACTAACAACACACAGACCAGGCTATCTACTAGACTTGACTAACGACACACAGACCAGAAAATCTACTAGACTTGACTAACAACACACAGACCAGGCTATCTACTAGACTTGACTAACAACACACAGACCAGGCTATCTACTAGACTTGACTAACAACACACAGACCAGGCTATCTACTAGACTTGACTAACAACACACAGACCAGAAAATCTACTAGACTTGACTAACAACACACAGACCAGGCTATCTACTAGACTTGACTAACAACACACAGACCAGGCTATCTACTAGACTTGACTAACAACACACAGACCAGGCTATCTACTAGACTTGACTAACAACACACAGACCAGGCTATCTACTAGACTTGACTAACAACACACAGGCCAGGCTATCTACTAGACTTGACTAACAACACACAGACCAGGCTATCTACTAGACTTGACTAACAACACACAGGCCAGGCTATCTACTAGACTTGACTAACAACACACAGACCAGGCTATCTACTAGACTTGACTAACGACACACAGGCCAGGCTATCTACTAGACTTGACTAATGACACACAGACCAGGCTATTTACTAGACTTGACTAATGACACACAGGCCAGGCTATCTACTAGACTTGACTAATGACACACAGGCCAGGCTATCTACTAGACATGACTAATGACACACAGGCCAGGCTATCTACTAGACATGACTAATGACACACAGACCAGGCTATCTACTAGACATGACTAATGACACACAGGCCAGGCTATCTACTAGACATGACTAATGACACACAGGCCAGGCTATCTACTAGACATGACTAATGACACACAGACCAGGCTATCTACTAGACATGACTAATGACACACAGGCCAGGTTATCTACTAGACTTGACTAACAAAACACAGGCCAGGTTATCTACTAGACTTGACTAACAACACACAGACCAGGCTATCTACTAGACTTGACTAACAACACACAGGCCAGGTTATCTACTAGACATGACTACCGACACACAGGCCAGGTTATCTACTAGACTTATAGACTTCATAATGCACCCTGTGTTTTGTCAAACCTCATAATGCACCCTGTGTTTTCTCAAACCTCATAATGCACCCTGTGTTTTGGCAAACCTCATAATGCACCCTGTGTTTTGTCAAACCTCATAATGCACCTGTGTTTTGTCAAACCTCATAATGCACCCTGTGTTTTGTCAAACCTCATAATGCACCCTGTGTTTTGTCAAACCTCATAATGCACCCTGTGTTTTGTCAAACCTCATAATGCACCCTGTGTTTTCTCAAACCTCATAATGCACCCTGTGTTTTGTCAAACCTCATAATGCACCCTGTGTTTTGTCAAACCTCATAATGCACCCTGTGTTTTGTCAAACCTCATAATGCACCCTGTGTTTTCTCAAACCTCATAATGCACCCTGTGTTTTGTCAAACCTCATAATGCACCCTGTGTTTTCTCAAACCTCATAATGCACCCTGTGTTTTGGCAAACCTCATAATGCACCCTGTGTTTTGGCAAACCTCATAATGCACCCTGTGTTTTGGCAAACCTCATAATGCACCCTATGTTTTGGCAAACCTCATAATGCACCCTGTGTTTTGTTTTCTCTTCTCCGAACCACTGTTTGTAAAGGCTGCGACATTGAGCCATCCACTCAGTACTGAATCAGAGGGAGTGTGTGTGTGTGTGTGTGTGTGTGTGTGTGTGTGTGTGTGTGTGTGTGTGTGTGTGTGTGTGTGTGTGTGTGTGCGCGTGCGTGCGTGTAGGAGTGTGTGTACAAGACTACAATTGTGTATGTGTGTGTGTATGTGTGTGTGTGTGTGTGTGTGTGTGTGTGTGTGTGTGTGTGTGTGTGTGTGTGTGTGTGTGTGTGTGTGTGTGTGTGTTGTTGAAATGTAAGGCACGTCCAGCAAAGGGGGAAAACACTGCAATAGAAACCAATCCAATCTCCGGCTGCCAACACCAACCCTCTACACACACACGCACACACACGCACACACACGCACACACACGCAAACACACACACACCTCGGCAGCAGGTCAAGAGTACAGCTTCCACCTAATTAACAATACATCTTTACTGCTGACATTCCAAAATGGCAGCCAGGTTATTAAATCATGACAGACACCCATCACCGTCAGAGCCTTCTGACACACATGTATGTGTGTAGAGTATGTGTGTGTGAGAGATGATAAATTGGTGTGTGTTGTATGCGTGTGTAGCGAAGGTGAAGTGATACAATGCACTGAGTGTACAAAACATTAAGAACACGCTCCTACAAAAAAAGCCCATTGGGCGTCTATTACTAGAATGCTAACAAAATAAGCACAAGTAAAGCGAATTTCCATGGAGGCTAATGCTAACAAATGCAAACAAAAATAAACTAATTGCAAATATAAAATACAAAAATAAACTAACCACCTAAAAAAATAAGCAATAATAATAAAAATTGCAAAGACAGACAATACAGGTCATGAAGTTATTCATATACAGTACCAGTCAAAAGTTTGGACACACCTACTCATTGAAGGGATTTTCTTGATTTTTTTTAAAATTTTCTACATTGTAGAATAATAGTGAAGACATCAAAACTATGAAATTGTCCCACCGCGATCTGTTTCATCTGTCCTTGTGCTTGTCTCCACCCCCCTCCAGGTGTCACGCATCTTCCCTAATACCCTCAGTGTATTTATACCTGTGTTCTCTGTTTGTCTGTTGCCAGTGTGTCTTGTCTTGCCAAGTCAACCAGCGTATTCTAGTCCTCCTTTTTTTCAGACCTTTTTGCCTTCCCTGACACTGAGCCCGCCTGCCTGACCATTCTGCCTGCCCCTGACACTGAGCCCGCCTGCCTGACCATTCTGCCTGCCCATGACACTGAGCCCGCCTGCCTAACCATTCTGCCTGCCCCTGACCTCGAGCCTGCCTGCTGCCCTGTACCATAACTCTGAACTGGTTATGAACTCTTGCCTGTCTTCAACCTGCCTTTTGCCTGCCCCTCGCTGTTCAATAAATATCAGAGACTCGAACCATCTGCCTCCTGTGTCTGCATCTGGGTCTCACCTTGTGTCGTTATAGAAAAAATACATACGGAATCATGTAGTAACCAGAAAACTGTAAAACAAATCAAAATATATTTTTGATTTTAGATTATTCAAAGTAGCCACCCTTTGACTTGATGACAGCTTTGCACACTCTTGGCATTCCCTCAGCCAGCTTCATGAGGAATGCTTTTCCAACACTCACAGGAGAGCCAATTGAATGTAAAATGTAGTTTTTAGCCAAATGAGTTTTTGGCCAGAAATGCCTTCTCGGACATGTGAACTTTCATGTGCCTTAATAACAAACTGCCATCTGTAAATACAAATAGAAGAAAATGGCAAACTTCCCACTAGCCATGATTAGCAGAGATAATGAGAGGGCTGGACATGCCAAGAGAGGAGTTCGGATTGGTCTGACATATTCAAGCCTACTGTCTATTTGAGCTGATCAGTCTGTGTTGTTAATTCTGTCGAACACAGCTTTAAAAAAAAATGTATTGTGTAGTGGAGCTGCATAAGTGTTGCTCTCCACTTCTGGAAGATCAAGCTTTGAAATCAGTGGAATTATATTATGATAGCTAAAGAGATGGAGAAAACACCTGTCTCCGGATTACATCTACACCCCCCCCCCCCCCCCCCCCCCGCCTGGCGCTTGAGGGTGCCAGGCTGCCCTGCATCACGCACTCCTTCCATCTATTACGCACACCTGCCTTCCCTCGTCACGCGCATCAGTGATATTGGACTTACCTGGACTCACTCATCACCTGTTATTTCCTCCCCTATATTTGTCAGTTCCTCATCACCTGTTATTTCCTCCCCTATATTTGTCAGTTCCTCATCACCTGTTATTTCCTCCCCTATATCTGTCAGTTCCTCATCACCTGTTTGTACCTATATTTGTCAGTTCCTCATCACCTGTTATTACCTCCCCTATTTTTTGTCAGTTCCTCATCACCTGTTATTACCTATATCTGTCAGTTCCTCATCACCTGTTATTTCCTCCCCTATATCTGTCAGTTCCTCATCACCTGTTATTACCTCACCTATATTTGTCAGTTCCTCATCACCTGTTATTACCTCCCCTATATTTGTCAGTTCCTCATCACCTGTTATTTCCTCCCCTATATCTGTCAGTTCCTCATCACCTGTTATTACCTAAATCTGTCAGTTCCTCATCACCTGTTATTTCCTCCCCTATATTTGTCAGTTCCTCATCACCTGTTATTAGCTCCCCTATATTTGTCAGTTCCTCATCACCTGTTATTACCTATATCTGTCAGTTCCTCATCACCTGTTATTTCCTCCCCTATATTTGTCAGTTCCTCATCACCTGTTATTAGCCCCCATATATTTGTCAGTTCCTCATCACCTGTTATTACCTATATCTGTCAGTTCCTCATCACCTGTTATTTCCTCCCCTATATCTGTCAGTTCCTCATCACCTGTTATTACCTATATTTGTCAGTTCCTCATCACCTGTTATTACCTCCCCTATATTTGTCAGTTCCTCATCACCTGTTATTACCTCCCCTATATTTGTCAGTTCCTCATCACCTGTTATTACCTCACCTATATTTGTCAGTTCCTCATCACCTGTTATTACCTATATTTGTCAGTTCCTCATCACCTGTTATTACCTATATTTGTCAGTTCCTCATCACCTGTTATTACCTCCCTTATATTTGTCAGTTCCTCATCACCTGTTATTTCCTCCCCTATATCTGTCAGTTCCTCATCACCTGTTATTACCTATATTTGTCAGTTCCTCATCACCTGTTATTACCTCACCTATATTTGTCAGTTCCTCATCACCTGTTATTACCTCCCCTATATTTGTCAGTTCCTCATCACCTGTTATTACCTATATTTATCAGTTCCTCATCACCTGTTATTACCTCACCTATATTTGTCAGTTCCTCATCACCTGTTATTACCTCACCTATATTTGTCAGTTCCTCATCACCTGTTATTACCTCACCTATATTTGTCAGTTCCTCATCACCTGTTATTACCTCCCCTATATTTGTCAGTTCCTCATCACCTGTTATTTCCTCCCCTATATCTGTCAGTTCCCCATCACCTGTTATTACCTATATTTGTCAGTTCCTCATCACCTGTTATTACCTCCCCTATATTTGTCAGTTCCTCATCACCTGTTATTACCTCCCCTATATTTGTCAGTTCCTCATCACCTGTTATTACCTCCCCTATGTTTGTCAGTTCCTCATCACCTGTTATTACCTCTCCTATATTTGTCAGTTCCTCATCACCTGTTATTACCTCCCCTATATTTGTCAGTTCCTCATCACCTGTTATTACCTCCCCTATATTTGTCAGTTCCCTGCTCTGTTCCCCGCTGCTGTATTGATTGTAATTTGTCTGTGTTACCCTGTGTGCTGACTCTGTTCCTGTCTGGTGCCATGTCCGTTCCATATTAAATGTTTGACTCCCCGTACCTGCTTCGCCTCTCCAGCGTCATCCTTGTGACAGAATGCAGCATCCAAAATACGAAGCATCGGGGAGCACTTGGTGGTGACATCAGCTCTGGGTCACCTCCGATGGAACCGCTCTGAATGCTCCGAGAGCGAAACGAGATGGGTGGGGCTAAAGCTCAGAGAGCGAAACGAGATGGGTGGGGCTAAAGCTCCGAGAGCGAAATGAGATGGGTGGGGCTAAAGCTCCGAGAGTGAAACGAGATGGGTGGGGCTAAAGCTCAGAGAGTGAAGCGAGATGGGTGGGGCTAAAGCTTAAGATGGTGTGAACGATGCTGAATGCGTGTAGACAAAGAAGAGCTCTTCACTAGATACCAAAACATTCAAAGGCAAATTTCTCAAAAGTGAGCTTACAAGTTGAACAACTTTCAAAGCAGAATTACTTTGCCATTGTTCCTCAAATGAAGTGTATGATATACCATTTTGTAGCTCTGAGTCTCTACTTTTATCCAATGTAAAAAATACCATTTCACATTTTGCTACATAAGACCGAATCCAGGTGTTGAGTCACATATGCTGAACACTTGTTGGCTGCTCTTCCTTCACTCTGCGGTCCAACTCATCCCAAACCATCTCAATTGGGTTTAGGTCGGGTGATTGTGGAGGCCAGGTCATCTGATGCAGCACTCCATCACTCTCCTTCTTGGTCAAATAGCCCTTACACAGCCTGGAGGTGTGTTTTGGGTAATTGTCCTGTTGAAAAACAAATGATAGTCCCACTAAGAGCAAACCAGATGGGATGGCATATTGCTGCAGAATGCTGTGGCAGCCATGAACAAGACAGTTAACATACTGCTCCTAGGCCGTCATTGAAAATTAGAATTTGTTCTTAACTGACGTGCCTAGTTAAATGAAGGTAGAAAAACAAAGTGTGCTTTGAATGCTAAATAAATCACAGGCAGTGTCACCAACAAAGCACCCCAAACCATCACACCTCCTCCTCCATGCTTCATGGTGAGAACTACACATGCAGATATCATCCGTTCAGCTACTCTGTGTCTCACAAAGACACGGCAGTTGGAACCAAAAATAGATTTCCACCAGATAGATTTCCACCGGTCTAATGTCTATTGCTTGTGTTTCTTGTCACAGGAAAGTCTCTTCTTCTCATTGGTGTCCTTTAATAGTGGTTTCTTTGCAGCAATTCGATCATGAAGGCCTGATTCACGCAGTCTCCTCTGAACAGTTGATGTTGAGATGTGTCTGTTACTTGAACTCGGTGAAGCATTTAGTTGGGCAGCAATCTGAGGTGCAGTTAACTCTAATGAACTTATCCTCTGCAGCAGAGCTAACGCTGGGTCTTCCTTCCTGTGGTGGTCCTCAAGAGAGACAGTTCCATGATATCGCTTAATGGTTTTTGTGACTGCACTTGAAGAAAATTTTCAAAGTTCTTGAAATTTTCCAGATTGACTGACCTTCATGTCTTAAAAACCTCTTGGTGTTAGGGGGCAGTATTTTCATTTTTGGAAAAAAAAAACGTTCTCGTTTTAAACGGGATATTTTGTCAGGAAAAGATGCTAGAACATGCATATAATTGACAGCTTTGGATAGAAAACACTCTAACGTTTCCAAAACTGTAAAGATATTGTCTGTGAGTATAACAGAACTGATGTTGCAGGCGAAAGCCTGAGAAAAATCCAATCCGGAAGTGCCCCAGGTTTTGAAAGCGCTGCGTTCCAATGACTCCCTATATGGCTGTGAATGTACCATCAACGAGCTTATGCTTTCTACGTATTCCCCAAGGTGTCTACAGCATGGTGACGTAGTTTTACGCATTTCTGTTGAAGAATAGCCGTATGGGGGCACATTGCGTAAGTGGTCACATGGTGGCTCCGAGAGAGATTCTCGCGTAAAGTGCAGAGGTAGCCATTACTCCAATCGGTCCTAGAGAAAAAGGAATTGTCCAGACGGATATATTATCGAATAGATATTAGAAAAACACCTTGAGGATGGATTCTAAACAACGTTTGCCATGTTTCTGTCGATATTATGGAGCTAATTTGGAATACTTTTCGGCGTTATGGTGACCGCAATTTCCGGGCGATTTCTCAGCCAAATGTGAAGAACAGACGGAGCTATTTCGCCTACAAAAATAATATTTTGGGAAAAAATGAACTTTGGCTATCTACCTGGGAGTCTCGTGAGTGAAAACATCCGAAGTTCATCAAAGGTGAACGATTTAATTTGATTGCTTTTCTGCCTGCTGCTAGCAAGGCATAATGCTATGCTAGGCTATCATAAACGTACACAAATGCTTGTCTAGCGTTGGCTGTAAAGCATATTTTGAAAATCTGAGATGACAGAGTGATTAACAAAAGGCTAAGCTGTGTTCCAAAATATTTCACTTGGGATTTTCATGAATAGGAATTTTTTCTAGGAAGATTTATATCCGTTGCGTTATGCTAATTAGTGTCAGATGATGATAACGGTCCCGTTCACGGGCTGGGCGTCACTACAGGTTAAAGTAATAATGGACTGTCGTTTTCTCTTTACTTATTTGAGCTGTTCTTGACATAATATGGACTTGGTCTTTTACCAAATAGGGCTATCTTCTGTATACCACTCCTACCTTGTCACAACACAACTGATTGGCTCAAATGCATTAAGAAGGAAAGAAATTCCACAAATTAACCTTTGACAAGGCACACCTGTTAATTGAAATGCATTCCAGGTGACTACCCCATGAAGCTGGTTGAGAGAATGCCAAGAGTGTGCAATGATGTCATCAAGGCAAGAATCTCAAATATAAAATATATTTTGATTTGTTTATCACATTTTTCGGCGGGTGGGTGAATTCAGAACTAAGTTTTGACACATGCAGAACTGGCTCTCCAGCAGCATGTCTACATGCTGTGTCTGTGTGGAGTCTGTCGCTAGGGCAACGAGCCTGCTCTGCTTGGAGAAGAGTGGGGAGGAGCAGACAGGCTGAGAACAGAGAGGAGAAAAAATGCAAGGAAATCAAGATAGCAGTGGCAGCTGTACAAATAACTCAACTAAAGGGCTTTGCCTTCTCAAACACGTCAGAAAGCTAACACAATATGATACCCAGTCACCTTATTAATTCAGTCACTTACTTAGATAGCAAGTTAAACTAGGTGTCATGAGAACACATAAATATTAAAAGTATTAGAAATATCTTGCTGCATTTTGTAAACACAGATCTAAAATGCTTCTTATTGTAATTTCTGCATCAGACTACTTTTTGGCTTCAGTTGCACTTCTAAACTCGGATAAGAATTCACAAACAGGCATTCTATTAGCAGATAGAGCTCTGACTGATGTGTAGCTACTTCCTCTGTACTTTTCTCGGTGTAGCCAGCCTATTTTCCTCCAGTAAAATCCAAGATTAACTTTAAGCAAAACGTTAGGAAATGTAGCTGGCTACATTCTTTCTGTGATAGGTCAAAACATTAGAAATATGATGACCATGCATCGTTTTTGCTTTTCATTGTAAGCTCATTTATTTGTGTGGCTGCCAGCCAAATAGTGTTGTACTTCTGTTGCCATCTGATGAAAATGAAACTGTTTTCTGCTGAATGTGTTGCATTAATGTATGTTCTGTGAAGGAAAACTATAGTTGCATGACCCTGATCACCAAAAAACACTGTTAACCTTCCACATAAAACGCGCCCCCGGTCAATACACCGCTGGACTCACCTGCTCCCGCTTTCTCCTGTTATGCTATTTGGTCACCATAGCAGCACCCACCCGTAGCACACGCACCAGCAGGTATATTTCACTGGTCACCCCCAAAGCCAATTCCTCCTTTGGCTGCCTTTCCTTCCGGTTCTCTGCTGCCAATGACTGGAATTAATTTAAAAAATCACTGAAGCTGGAGACTCATATCTCCCTCACTAACTTTAAGCACCAGCTGTCAGAGCAGCTCAGTGATCACTGCACCTGTACATAGCTCATCTATAAATAGCCCATCCAACTACCTCATCCCCATACTGTTATTTTTTTTTTTTGCTCCTTTGCACCCCAATATCTCTAATTGCACATTCATCTTCTGCACATCTACCATTCCAGTGTTTAATTGCTATATTGTAATTACTTCACCACCATGGCCTATTTAATGCCTTACCTCCCTTATCTTACCGCATTTGCACACACTGTATATATACTTTTTTTCCTATTGTGTTGCTGACTGCATGTTTGTTTATTCCATGTGTAACTCTGTGTTGTTGTATGTGTTGAACTGCTTTGCTTTATGATGGCCAGGTCGCAGTTGTAAATGAGAACTTGTTCTCAACTAGCCTACCTGGTTAAATAAAGGTGTTCTCAACTAGCTTACCTGGTTAAATAAAGGTGTTCTCAACTAGCTTACCTGGTTAAATAAAGGTGTTCTTAACTAGCTTACCTGGTTAAATAAAGGTGTTCTCAACTAGCCTACCTGGTTAAATAAAGGTGAAATAAAAATACATTTCAAAAAATCACAAACAGGCTCAACTGTGCAGGAGAACTAAGTAAGCTTCATAATGTCAAATAATGTGACAGGTGAAATAAGAACACATTCTGATTTGTCTCATAGCGCATTGAACAATTGACCTCTATTTACAAAAACAGTTATTACAAATATTCAAATTGATTGAAAAACTTCAAAGAAAAAGTTTCAACGTGGCTATTTCCAAATACCCTGGTATACGGTATATACAGTTTCCCGCCCAAGCCTAGCATGGACTCTACAAGGTGTCGAAAGCGTTCTACAGGGATGCTGGTCCATGTTGACTCCAATGTGTCAAGTTGGATGGATGTCCTTTGGGTGGTGGACCATTCTTGATACAAACAGGAAACTGTTGAGCATGAAAAACCCATGGCACCTACTACCATACGCCATTCAAAGGCACTTAAATATTTTGTCTTGCCCATTCACCCTCTGAATGGCACACATACACAATCCATGTTTCAATTGTCTCAAGGCCAAAAAATCCTTCTTTAGCCTGTGTTCTCCTCTTCATCTCCACTGATTGAAGTGGATTTAACAAGCGACATCAATAAAGGATATCTTTCAGTCTATGTCATGGAAATAGAAGGTGTTCCTAATGTTTTGTACACTCCGTGTATATCAGCTATCTACACGTATCTACCCAGTCCTGGATGACAACGCATTAATGCTCTCTGATTTTATTATGTATACTGTGATCTAATAAAACATGACTGCTCCTATTTGATTGGCTGTGTGATATTGGCATCGACACCACACCCAATCATATGTTCTGTTGAAACGGAATGGCCTTAATGAAATGATCAGGAGGAAACAGAAACAAGAGCTGCTGCTACCGTCAATCAAGATCTTACTGTGACTATAGCCTACTAGGCTAACCAATTTAAATGCCTACCAGTAGTCACGTCAAACCAGTTAGCGTCAAGCAGCCCGATATGGCTTATGTCCTCCTAGCCCCAAGCCTAGAGAGCAGAGAGCACAACAATCTAATCAAATCACAGGTGTAGACCTTACCGTGAAAAGCTTACTTACCAAGCCCTTAACCAACAATACAGCTCAAGAAATAGAGTTAAGAAAAATATTTACTAAATAAACTAAAGTAAAACATGTAATAAAAAGTAACACAATAAAATAACAATACCGAGGCCATAAACAGGGGAACTGTCTCGTGTGTTTGGACCATGATAGCAGCAACATAAAGTGAGTTAATGTCGACCAGCCACCAGCCTCTAGAATGACCAGTCTGATACAAAGCAGCTGGCTGCCAATAGCAACTGCATCTCAATAGCGCCCGGGGCAATTCAAATGCTAATGTAGCATACTAACTGAACACACACATACTGATGTTCAGCTGGACAGAGAAGCAGAGATTATTGTGATGAGAATCAACGGATAAGACAGAGAGAGAGAGAGAGAGAGAGAGAGAGAGAGAGAGAGAGAGAGAACAAGAGAGGGAACCCATGGGAGGGCCATAAATACATGTGTACATTACTAAGCCTTTCCAGTGTTTCACCTAGGATGATTTTCAGCATTGATGGCATGGTTAGTGGCAGAGGTGTGGACTCGAGTCACATGACTTGGACTCGTGTCAGACTCGAGTCACAAATATGATGATTTTAGACCGGACTTGACAAACTCAAAAAGACTTTGACTTGACATCTCGACTTTGACTTTAACACCAATGACTTGTGACTTAACTTGGACTTGTGCCAACAAAAGTGTGCAGTGCATCAACTTTTAATTTAACGGCTTACAGTTTGAATCGGACAGCAGTCAATCAAATTTGCGCCAGCGGAGAAAAAGTTGCGCGTGGCAGAGCAGAGGAACGTCGGCGGGTGAATTCAGACGGAAATCTTGGAAAGATTATTATTATTTTTGGTTATAAAGACTACGCTGTATCAACAAAAAACAGATTGCAACTTGCAAAACATGTGGGAAGAAAATTACAGACGGAGGCACAGAAATTTCCAACTTTGTTAGACATTTGAAGCGGCACAAAGAACGGTAAGTCGTGGCTAATATAGCCGACCGCTATATAAACTCAGCAAAAAAAGAAACGTCCCTTTTTCAGGACCCTGTCATTCAAAGATCATTTGTAAAAATCCAAATAACTTGACAGATCTTCAACGTAAAGGGTTTAAACACTGTTTCCCATGCTTGTTCAATGAACCATAAACAATTAATGAACATGCACCTATGGAACAGCTTACAGACGGTAGGCAATTAGGGTCACAGTTATGAAAACTTAGGACACGAAAGAGGCCTTTCCACTGACTCTGAAAAACACCAAAGAAAGATGCCCAGGGTCCCTGCTCATCTGCGTGAACATGCCTTAGGCATGCTGCAAGGAGGCATGAGGACGGGATATGTGGACAGGGCAATAAATAGCAATGCCCAGACTGTGAGACGCCTAAGACATCACTACAGGGAGACAGGATGGACAGCTGATCGTCCTCGCAGTGGCAGACCACGTGTAACAACACCTGCACAGGATCGGTACATCTGAACATCACACCTGCGGGACAGGTACAGGATGGCAACAACAACTGCCCGAGTTACACCAGGAATGCACAATCCCTCCATTAGTGCTCAGACTTTCCACACTAGACTGAGTGAGGCTGGACTGAGGGCTTGTATGTCGCCTATGGGCACAAACCCACTGTCGCTGGACCAGAGAGGATTGGCAAAAAGTGCTCTTTGCTGACGAGTCGCAGTTTTGTCTCACCAGGGGTGATGGTCGGATTCGTGTTTATTGTCAAAGGAATGAGCGTTACACCGAGGCCTGTACTATGGAGCGGGATCGGAGGTGGAGGGTCCGTCATGGTCTGGGGCGGTGTGTGACAGCATCATCGGACTGAGCTTGTTGTCATTGCAGGCAATCTAAACACTGTGCGTTACAGGGAAGACATCCTCCTCCCTCATGTGGTACCCTTCCTGCAGGCTCATTCTGACATGACCCTCCAGCATGACAATGCCACCAGCCGTACTGCTCGGTCTGTGCGTGATTTCCTGCAAGACAGGAATGTCAGTGTCCTGCCATGGCCAACGAAGACCCCGGATCTCAATCCCATTGAGCACGTCTGGGACCTGTTGGATCGGAGGGTGAGGGCTAGGGACACATTTTTCCATTTCTGTTAGTCACATCTGTGGAACTTGTTCAGTTTATGTCTTAGTTGTTGAATCTTGTTATGTTCATACAAATATTTACACATGTTAAGTTTGCTGAAAATAAACGCAGTTGACAGTGAGAGGACGTTTATTTTTTTGCTGAGTTTATAACTTTGCGAGTGTAGCGTCTAGGCTAACATAACGTTTAATCAATGAGCCTCCACACAGTCAGTCAGTGCGGGACCGTGATCATTGCACCCAAGAATGAGCTACAACTGGCTAGGCAGTCGGTAGCCTAAATCGTGCCTGATGTCACTGCTGTTCCTAAAACCATTGACATACATTAGCCTGCTGTCACCACTCACAGAGAGGGCGTGTGTGTGTGTGAGTGAGTTAAGTTTGGGGGTTGGGGAATGGATGACGGGTGGGACGGTGCGGTGCAAATGCAGTCGCTCATTATTTTTTGACAGACCTTTTCCGAATTTGGGTCTTTTGCAAATGCAATGCATCATAGGGCCCTGAGATAAGATAAACAATGTAACTGTTTATGCATCACACACACACACACACACACACACACAGTCTCCATGTTCAGGTTTTATCTCCCATCTTTGGGATCTGTATTTTCTTTGTCAGACATTCAGGCCAGTGTTCAAATTGTCGGCCTACTTGAAGTTCAGTAGCAGATGTTTTGATGTACCTTTTAATAAATGAGTGTAACTTTATGGCAGGATTGTTTTCGGTGTCTAGAGTATATCTGGAGAGAGAGAGAGAGAGAGCACTACAATATTTTTCTCATAACCATGTTTTTCCATGGAAATAATAACGTTTATTTGGAAAGGTAAAAAATATATATGTTTTTAAAAGCATTCATGATTTGCATAAATGTAATATACTAACTTTCACTCTTGTTAAAAATATGAAATGGTATTACATTTGGTGAAGAGCACATTATAACTCGAAACTCAAAGTATAGGACTTAAGACTTGACTTGGGATTTGTCGGTCTTGAGTTGAGACTTGACTCGGACTTGCCTGTCTTGACTTGGGACTTAACTTGGGATTTGAGTGCTAAGACTTGAGACTTACTTGTGACTTGTAAAACAATGACTTGGTTCCACCTATGGTTAGTGGGGGTGGGGGGGTAGAGATGGGAGAGGGCAATGACATGCTAACTGTTCCAACAAATTTCCATTTAAAAGCATGTTTCAGCAGAAATACTGTATATATACTGTACTATGAATAAATGAAAGGGTTGCAAGGCAACTTGGAATATTTTGTCGTCTTTATGACTGTCAAAGAAGGTTCCACTTTAGAGTGTGTACAACTCAACAGTATCAGAGACTGTTTCTCTATTAAAGTTTCAAGGGAAACGTATGTACTGTACATTATTAGGGTGTACAGTATTAGGGTGTACAGTATTAGGGTGTACTGTATTAGGGTGTACTGTATTAGGGTGTATTTGTGTTGTGACATGAACATTAAACTGAAGACTGTTAATTATCTAATTAACTAACTATGTTTAATCGTTACCTGAGTAAATGTATCATGCACCTAACTCATTAGGATCTGGGGCACCACGAGAGCAGTTCTTTAAAGAGTTACCATCTCCTGAATTAAACTCTAAAAGGTTTTTACCTATCATGTCTATAATCATAATCTTGTCTCATATCATCATTCTGATCAGTCGTAACCTCCTTGCATCTGCAAAAACCCGAGCCTTACTTTGGACTCAATACTAATCAAATTGGTTGAATTATTTATTTACTACCTCATTAAATGGGAACATAGGATAAACATACAAACGTTGCACCAGTTACTAACTGGAGACTTAATACGCTGAAAACAGGTCCTAGCGGGATGACAACAACATGGCTGATTGGGATAGGGGGCAGCATTGGGAAGTTTGGATGAAAAGTGTGCCATGGGTAAATTGCCTGTTACTCAGGCCCAGAAGCTAGGATATGCATATAATAGAGTTAGATAAAAAACACTCTAAAGTTTCCAAAACTGTTCAAATAATGTCTGTGAGTATTACAGAACTCATATGTCAGGCAAAAACCTGAGAAAGATCCAACCAGGAAGCGGGAAATCTGAGGTTTGTAGTTTTTTTAAGTGATAGCCTATCCAATATCCTGTGTCTGTGAGGTCAGATTGCATTTCCTAAGGCTTCCAGTAGTCAACAGTCTTTAGAAGTTGATACAGGCTTGTATTGTGAAAGGGGATCGAATAAGAGCTGTTTCAACAAGTGGTCAAGCTGAAAGACATTGGTTTAGTCTCGCGCATGGCCGTGAGTGCGACGCTCGTTCTCTTTCCTTTCTAATGACAACGGAATTGTCCGGTTGGAATATTATTGAAGATTTATGATAAAAACATGCTAAAGATTGATTATATACATCGTTTGACATGTTTCTACGAACTTTAATGGAACTTTTTAGATTTTTCGTCTGGACTTTGTGTATTTGGATTACTGGATTAAACGCACTGTTACGTTCGTTGGAATGAATGTCGGACCAAGGCGCAGCGTACATTGAGTTCCACATAATTTATTAAAGAAGTGAAACTTTAGCAAAGACAAAACAATAAACAATAAACTAACAAACAACGAACCCTGACTACAACACTAACTCAAAACATGAACAATATCCCATAACCCACAGGTGGAAAAAATGCTACTTAAGTATGATCTCCAATTAGAGACAACGATAGCAAGCTACCTCTAATTGGGAATCATACCAAAACCCCAACATAGAAAAAACAACCTAGAACCCTGCATAGAAAATATAAACTAGACTAACCCCCCAATCACGCCCTGACCTACTCTACCATACAAAATAAAGGCTTTCTATGGTCAGGACGTGACACGCTCGAACAAAAAGGAGGTATTTGGACATAAAGATTAACTATATCGAACAAAACTAACATTTATTGTCTAACATGGAGACCTGGGAAGGCCATCAGATGAAGATTATCAAAGGTAAGTGATTCATTTTAATGCTAGTTCTGACTTTTGTGACACCTCTCCTTGGTTGGAACAAAATCGCATGGTGTGCTTTCGGCCTTTTTGAAATTGGACACAGCGGCTGGATTAACAAGTAGTTTATCTTTAATCCTATGTATAACACTTGTATCTTTCATCAATGTTTATGATGAGTATTTCTGTAATTTGATGTGGCTCTCTGCAATTTCACCGGATGTTTGTTGGAGACAATGCATTTCTGAACATAACGCGCCAATTTCAAATGAGGTTATTGGACATAAAGATTAACTTTATCGAACAAAACACACATTTATTGTCTAACATGGAGTCCTGGGAGTGCCATCCGGTGAAGATCATTAAAGGTTAGTGATTAATTTTAACACTATTTCTGACTTTTGTGACACCTCTCTTTCTTTGGAAAATGACTGTGATTTTCTGTGGCTAGTAAAGCCTTTTTGAAATCGGACACTGTGGCTGGATTAACAAGAAATGTATCTTTAAAAGGGTGTAGAATACTTGTACGTTTGAGGAATTTGAATTATGAGATTTCTGTTGTTTGAATTTGGCGCCCTGCAATTTCAGTGGCTGTTGGCGAGCTGGATCCCAAACGATCCCAGAGAGGTTAAAGAAGAGATGGAGAGGGAGAGAGACATTTAACATTGGCATATTCAGGAACTACTCCCATAACCATATACTTTGCACACAAACCGCCACTCGCTTTGAGTAAGAAATCATGAATGTAATTACGTGAAATGCCTGGGTTCGCCAGGGATCTCTCGAGGAACAGGGCACCCTTGGAAAGGGTGTTGAGCCTTTTTGCGGCACGCTTGTAAGGCTCTGATTGCCCGAAATGTTTCCAACAAGTCTTCTACTGTTGTCCTTCTATGTAGTTATCCGGTGTCCAGTGACCTGTCGTCTAGTCCTGAACAGAACTGCAGAGTTGACTTTCCTTCCATTCACTCTTGAAGGTGCTTTTTTGAAGATAGGCTAGTCGGCCATATCGATGGTTTGAGCGGCGTAAAAGGATGGTCCTCCTTAAATTTGCTTTCGAAGATACTTTACTTAGGACAGCTAATCAGCCGTACCAGTGATTGTCCGGGAGGTGAGTTTATCGTCTACCCCTCGTGTTGAGATTCAAAGTTCAAACCATTTTAAACGTGCAGCTTGACGTTTTTCTGGTCCAATGTGTTTGTTTATACAGTTTATACAGTCTGCCGGTTTCGGCAGGCTGGCACACTCCCTTACCTAACTACTCACTGTGCAAAGTTAGGTAAAACAATTATCTCTTATAGCTTCTCAAATCACATCCCTCTCATAACCTCTCTGGGATATGTGGGACGCTAGCATCCCACCTGGCCAAAAGCCAGGGAAAATGCAGAGCGCCAAATTAAAATAAATTACTTTTTACTATAAAAATCTAACTTTCATTAAATTACACATGCAAGATAGCAAATTAAAGCTACACTTGTTGTGAATCCAGCCAACATGTCAGATTTCAAAAATGCTTTTCGGGCAAAGCAAATTATACTATTATCTGAGTATAGCACCTCCGTAAACAAAGAGAAAAAGCATATTTCAACCCTGCAGGCGCGACACAAAAATATAATTCATGCCTTACCTTTGATGAGCTTCTTTTGTTGGCACTCCAATATGTCCCATAAACATCACAAATGGTCCTTTTGTTAGATTAATTCCGTCGATATATATCCAAAATGTCAATTTACTTGGCGCGTTTGATTCAGAAAAATACAGGTTCCAACTTGAGCAACCTGACTACAAAATATCTCAAAAGTTACCTGTAAACTTTGCCAAAACATTTCAAACTACTTTTGTAATACAACTTTAGGTATTTTTTTACGTAAATAATAGATCAAATTGAAGACGGGATGATCAGTGTTCAATGCAGGAGTAAAACTAACTGTAGCATGCTTTCTGGTCACGCACCTCTATCTAACAGTACACTTCAAGTGACCCTTGTTCAAGATGGCTGTACTTCTTCATTACACAAATGAAAAACCTCAACCAATTTCTAAAGACTGTTGACATCCAGTGGAAGCGATAGGAACTGCAAGAAGGTCCCTTAGAAATCTGGATTCCCAATGAAACCCCATTGAAAAGAGAGTGACCTCAAAAAACAAAATCTGAATGGCTTGTCCTCGGTGTTTCGCATGCTAAATAAGTTCTGTTATACTCACAGACATGATTCAAACAGTTTTAGAAACTTCTGAGTGTGTTCTATCCAAATATACTAAGACTATGCATATCTTATCTTCTGGGGATGAGTAGCAGGCAGTTGAATTTGGGCATGCATTTCATCCGGACGTAAAAATACTGCAACCTGTCACCAAACAAAAACACTTTTCACATTACATGCACAATGCAGAGTATGGAAACTTCATATATGTCGTGGGTATACTTTCGAAGTTACAGTATTTCCTTTATAACATTTTTAATGACATCACAAAAAAACGAACAAAATTACATTAGTGTTCTCTAGATTGCCTCTGACCATTCCCCACATTCTATGTTAGAAATATTTTTCCAGTATTCGCTTTTGAACATGATAAGAGTTTCAGTGGGAAAAGTATGTTGAAACAAAGGACATCAGAGGGGGTCTGATTGAAGTTATTCATTGCAAACCTGATCTGACCTATTTGGATTCTCGTGGAGTCATATTGAGTATACACTATTAGGGTGGGTTAATGGAGCTCCAGTATAGTCTTAGGACTCCACTGTTTGAGTCAATGGTATTAAATTGTCTTCTCTGCTCTCTCTATGGGGACCCAAATGTACTAAATGCATCACCCAAGTGCCTAACTCTATGGGATGCAAACTGATCGGAGTCTATGAGGTTGGTTCCTCTGTGTTAAAGCCCATAAGGATCAGTGAGGAATTCCCCCATTCATTTGCAGAAAGCTCCAGAAGGTTGGCCTATTCCTCCAATCCCTCCTTCTCTCCCTCCAAATCCCTCTTTCTCTCTCTGCCAATCCCTATTTCTCTCGCTCCCCAGACGTAACTGAAGGGGATACAAGCCCTTTCCCTTGTTTTCCTCATTAAAACCTGATCGATACCCGCCTGGCCCTTAGCTAATCGGATCCAGCGCCTCAGGGAAGTCAGGAAGTCAGGCAGGAGGGGGAGGGGCTGAGACGCAGTGTCGGGTCACGTACGTGTTCTAATTAACACCACAGGCAATAAATAACACCACAGCAACCACCTCTAGCCTTCTTGATAGTACCCAACATAGGATTAATACAAAGTAGAGTACAGAGTCAGATACTAACTCCATTACAGGACATTAGTCTACTAGTCTGCTGGATAGAGTACAATACCATCCTTAGAGGTATTTGTTTTGTTATGATGTGATTTTGCACAGGCCAGAGAGAGACCTAGGCTAACATTGTTAGGCTGAGATTGAGACGGTGTTGTGTGGAATATGGAGGGTTTGTGGCCCATTTGCATCTTGTGTGTGTTATCTAATTCGATGAATAATGCATGCTGGGAGTTCAAGGCTCCGCTCTCTGTTTGACGTCTGAGAAATAAGGCAGTATGGATATCAATCCAGGGATGGCACAAATGCACACACACACACACACACACACACACACACTGAAAGGCAAACAGGCACACACACAGAACACAACACCCCACAAATCTTGATATGCAAGGCATATTGCTAATCTACAGAGCAATCATATACTCACATACTCACATACTCAGACACACATACACACACACACACGCACACACGCACACACACATACACCCACCCCTGGGGGAAAAAGACGTGTGGATATCAATAACGTGAGCAGGATTAGCATGCTAACAGCTATCGACCGCTGCAGGGTTATGGTTCATAAGAGATCAAGCTGATTGCTGTCCTACTTGGTCTAGAGAGAAACAGTAGCCTACATTTCACTCAGAATGATACTCTACACTGAATAATGCATGTCTTTCACTCTCACAGGCATTTGACATACAGACAGACACTTCACTGGCTCCATCCACACCCCTCCCGACACACAGAGACCCTCGCTCTCATACACATTTGCATGCATGCAGACACACATAAACACACATAGAAACACACACAAACACATATACTTGCACAAACACAACCACACCTTCCCATATATGCCCACACATACCCACAGGGTATAGGAATGCTAAAGGCTAGAATTGTTGCCCTGTGGGCATATGTTGAATGAGTGCAGCTGTCAGCGAAGGTAGTGCTCATTCTCAGCCCTGTATATACCGAGAGGAGTCTCACACACACGCACACACACACACGCGCACACACACACACACACACACACACACACACACACACACACACAGACAACAGACGAGAACAGCCAGGCTCGCTTGCAAAGCAAACCTCACTCCAACGAGACATGACACAACACACAGGTCCTCAGAACAGAAGAGAACAGAAGACATCTGCATATCAATACGATCATCTATGTGTAAAGGCAGCACTTAGCGCCATGGTTGTTTTAGTGTTTTCCCGTGGGTGAGCTGCCTGCTGTGAAGAGCATTGTGTAAGAGGAGATACTCTGAAGGATACTCTGAAGGATCAGGATGGCTGACTGGTGCTGCCATGGGGCTGACTACAGTGAACTGTCACTGTATGAGTGAAGGGTGAGAGACAGGAGCCCCATTTCAAATTGACCCAAATAGCTCCTACGGCTTGGCAGTTTCTGTAGACCTGAGTAGACAGGTGGAAGTATAAGCAATATATGGTAGCAAATGTTATCACAGGGTGAAATTAAGTTATTCTAATTTCTATCCTGGGTGGTTCAAGCCCTGAATGCTGATTGGTTGACAGCCGTGGTATATCAAACGGGGATGACAAAACACGTATTCTTACTGCTCTAATTACATTGGTAACCATTTTATAATAGCTATAAGGCACCTCAGGGGATTGTGGTATATGGCTAATATACGAGTTGCGTTGTGCGTAAGAACAGCCCTTAGCCATGGTATATTGGCCATATACCACACCCCCTCTGGCCTTATCTCAGATACACAAGAAGTTTGGGGGTAGGAGCTAGAGGTCAAATGTGTTATATGGGGAGAGAAAAAGAGAGTCAGAGAGGTGAACGAGGGAAAGAGAGAGTCCGAGAGGTGAACGAGGGAAAGAGAGAAAGGGGTGAATGAGGGAAAGAGAGAGAGGTGAACGAGGGAAAGAGAGAGAGGTGAACGAGGGAAAGAGAGAGTCAGAGAGATGAACGAGGGAAAGAGAGAGTCAGAGAGGTGAACGAGGGAAAGAAAGGTGAATGAGGGAAAGGGAGAGAGGTGAACGAGGTAAAGAGAGAGTCAGAGAGGTGAACGAGGGAAAGATAGATGAATGAGGGAAAGAGAGAGTCAGAGAGGTGAATGAGGGAAAGAGAGGTGAATGAGGGAAAGAGAGGTGAATGAGGGAAAGAGACAGTCAGAGGTAAACGAGGGAAAGAGAGGTGAATGAGGGAAAGAGAGAGAGGTGAACAAGGGAAAGAGAGAGTCAGAGAGGTGAACGAGGGAAAGAGAGTCAGAGAGGTGAACGAGTGAAGGAGAGAGTCAGAGGTGAACGAGGGAAGAGAGAGTCAGAGAGGTAAACGACGGAAAGAGAGGTGAATGAGGGATAGAGAGAGAGGTGAACAAGCGAAAGAGAGAGTCAGAGAGGTGAACGAGTGAAAGAGAGAGTCAGGGAGATGAACGAGGGAAAGAGAAAGAGGTAAATGAGAGAAAGAAAGAGAGGTGAACAAGAGAGAGAGAGAGAGAGGGGGAGTGAAGGAGAGAGAGAGAGAGTGGTGAATGAGAAAGAGAGAGAGAGAGAGAGGGGGTGAAGGAGAGAGAGAGAGAGTGGTGAATGAGAAAGAGAGAGAGAGAGAGAGAGAGAGAGGAAGAGAAGGACTTCCAAGGCTTCAGCAGAATCAGTGAGGAATTTAAGAGGATGAGGGTTCATGTTTTAACCTGAGAGACCTACACACTGGTAAGAGAAAACCCCTATTTCTGAGCAATTACAAAGGTTAGGTTTAATAATACACACATACACACGCAAACACACACACACACACACACAGCTGTTTCTTTGTGGATAATTGAGCAGGCACATCTGGACGAGGACTTTTACTGCAGGAGAGAAATGCAGTCGTTTTTATCTCCCCCTCCTTCCTGAGATGCCTCGAAGATATGTGTTGACTAAGTACTGTGCTTAGAAAGTGTTAATGTGTGTGTGTGTGTGTGTGTGTGTGTGTGTGTGTGTGTGTGTACGCCATATATTGTTGTTGTGGGGGAGGCCAGGGGGAGGAGCTCATTTTGGAGGTGGACTGTTCATTGGACAGCTACATAGAGCAGGGCTTTGCCGAGAAGCTGCTTAAGTACCAGCCCCTCGTGACATGCTTGGACAGCCTAGGGTGTAGGTGCATGCTGGTGGCGCTGATATTTGGCAGTCTCGGTCAGGTAAACAGGCTTGCAGTGCGTGGCTTACAGATTGCGGGCCTGACAAAAACTAGGGCAAAGCAATTGGCTAGGTACTGCTCTGTTTCAGCTGTCATGGGCAGCCTAGCAGTTTGGAGAAGGAGGTACTGCTCTGTTTCAGCTGTCGTGGGCAGCCTAGCTGTTTGGAGAAGGAGGTACTGCTCTGTTTCAGCTGTCGTGGGCAGCCTAGCTGTTTGGAGAAGGAGGTACTGCTCTGTTTCAGCTGTCATGGGCAGCCTAGCTGTTTGGAGAAGGAGGTACTGCTCTGTTTCAGCTGTCGTGGGCAGCCTAGCTGTTTGGAGAAGGAGGTACTGCTCTGTTTCAGCTGTCATGGGCAGCCTAGCTGTTTGGAGAAGGAGGTACTGCTCTGTTTCAGCTGTCGTGGGCAGCATAGCTGTTTGGAGAAGGAGGTCCTGCTCTGTTTCAGCTGTCGTGGGCAGACTAGCTGTTTGGAGAAGGAGGTACTGCTCTGTTTCAGCTGTCGTGGGCAGCCTAGCTGTTTGGAGAAGGAGGTACTGCTCTGTTTCAGCTGTCGTGGGCAGCCTAGCTGTTTGGAGAAGGAGGTACTGCTCTGTTTCAGCTGTCGTGGGCAGCCTAGCTGTTTGGAGAAGGAGGTCCTGCTCTGTTTCAGCTGTCGTGGGCAGCCTAGCTGTTTGGAGAAGGAGGTACTGCTCTGTTTCAGCTGTCGTGGGCAGCCTAGCTGTTTGGAGAAGGAGGTACTGCTCTGTTTCAGCTGTCGTGGGCAGCCTAGCTGTTTGGAGAAGGATGTGCTGCTCTGTTTCAGCTGCCCTGGGCAGCCTCGCTGTTTGTAGAAGAGGTACTGCTCTGTTTCAGCTGTCGTGGGCAGCCTCACTGTTTGGAGAAGAGGTACTGCTCTGTTTCAGCTGTCGGGGGCAGCCTCGCTGTTTGTAGAAGAGGTACTGCTCTGTTTCAGCTGTCGTGGGTAGTCTAGCTGTTTGGAGAAGGAGGTACTGCTCTGTTTCAGCTGTCACGGGCAGTCTAGCTGTTTGGAGAAGAGGTGCTGCTCTGTTTCAGCTGTCGTGGGCAGTCTAGCTGTTTGGAGAAGAGGTGCTGCTCTGTTTCAGCTGTCGTGGGCAGTCTAGCTGTTTGGAGAAGAGGTACTGCTCTGTTTCAGCTGTCGTGGGCAGCCTCGCTGTTTGGAGAAGGACGTGCTGCTCTGTTTCAGCTGTCGTGGGCAGCCTAGCTGTTTGGAGAAGGACGTGCTGCTCTGTTTCAGCTGCCCTGGGCAGCCTCGCTGTTTGTAGAAGAGGTACTGCTCTGTTTCAGCTGTCGTGGGCAGCCTCACTGTTTGGAGAAGAGGTACTGCTCTGTTTCAGCTGTCGGGGGCAGCCTCGCTGTTTGTAGAAGAGGTACTGCTCTGTTTCAGCTGTCGTGGGTAGTCTAGCTGTTTGGAGAAGGAGGTACTGCTCTGTTTCAGCTGTCACGGGCAGTCTAGCTGTTTGGAGAAGAGGTGCTGCTCTTTTTCAGCTGTCGTGGGCAGCCTCGCTGTTTGGAGAAGGACGTGCTGCTCTGTTTCAGCTGTCGTGGGCAGCCTAGCTGTTTGGAGAAGGACGTGCTGCTCTGTTTCAGCTGCCCTGGGCAGCCTCGCTGTTTGTAGAAGAGGTACTGCTCTGTTTCAGCTGTCGTGGGCAGCCTCACTGTTTGGAGAAGAGGTACTGCTCTGTTTCAGCTGTCGGGGGCAGCCTCGCTGTTTGTAGAAGAGGTACTGCTCTGTTTCAGCTGTCGTGGGTAGTCTAGCTGTTTGGAGAAGGAGGTACTGCTCTGTTTCAGCTGTCACGGGCAGTCTAGCTGTTTGGAGAAGAGGTGCTGCTCTGTTTCAGCTGTCGTGGGCAGTCTAGCTGTTTGGAGAAGAGGTGCTGCTCTGTTTCAGCTGTCGTGGGCAGTCTAGCTGTTTGGAGAAGGATGTACTGCTCTGTTTCAGCTGTCGTTGGCAGTCTAGCTGTTTGGAGAAGAGGTATACAAACACAAACACAACTACACAATCTCAACTGCCGCGTCCACAACCTCACAGTTATAACCTTCCCGACCCAACCCTATTCTTCACAGTCTGCTGTTTTGGCACTTGGCAGCACCCAACCCATTTATTCAGCTTTTACCCAGAATGCATTGCAGGCGGTCCCCTCAGCAGAGTTTTGTAAACAGCAGAATACTTATCAGCCCATCCAGCAGCAGCCGTGCTGGCACCTGATACTAACATGTCTCTTTTTCTCCTTATTCTGATCCGTAGATTGTTCAAGAGATTGAATCTCCCACATAGAGAGCCAGCATATCTGGCTGCTGCTGTGTGTGTGTGTGTGTGTGTGTGTGTGCGCGCGTGGAGAAGGAAGAAGACACAGTAGAAGAGGAGGGGGGTGCTAAAAAATAAGAAATTGTATTTAGGAAGGCAAAGAAAAGCACAAGTCTTCATGCTAGGGCATGCTATATAGAGAGTTGTGTGTACCAGGGGTTGGAACATCCATTATTTTCCAACAGAACCACTATTTTCTTCGTTCTGTTCCACTGTTCCAACCAGCTAAATAAAGTTGTGAACCGGTTCGAATGGAAAAAAAAGTACTGGAATATGTTGCTCCTTTTTGTTAACTTGTTAACCTGTGAAAACAACAGTTAATTCAATTACGTCACCAATCAGTGTGGATGGAGCAGGCAGGGAAGTTATTTACATGCACGATGGACAGACAAGTGTAGCCTATGGAGCAAGATGCAACTGAGCGAGAGAGGGTTGAGGAAGAGGCTTGAAGAGCTGAGCATCTTGTTATGACATGCATTATCTGAATTAGCTCCACAGTATAATACCCAGGAGGAACGGCTTCTATGGAGGAACTTTGAATGTCCTTTGGCTAGTTAATAAATCCAATGTTAAACATGATAACTAGGCATATAGTATCCTTAATTAGCATTGAAAAAGTTTGTCCATTCATCTCTAGCTAATTAAAAATCTCTCTTCCTATCTTCTGAATCACGCTTGTAACATCAGTCCAGTAGCCTTTTTTCCGCTTGCAGGCAGACACTGGAATAGGTTTCTTAGCGACATAGTAAGGGCTTTGCATAGGCGCTTTGTTGTGTTTTTTGGTGGGAATAGAAAAAAATGCCGGGAGCATTAAAAAAAACGTTATTAACCGGTTTCCATGCTTTTAAAATAACGGTTCTGTTCTGGAACAGTATGGATCACTTTAGTTCCAGGTCCCGTTTCTGTTCCTTGAAAAATGTCATTATTTTCCAGTTTTCTTTTCCCTGAACTGGTTCCAAACCCTGGTGTGTACACTAACAAGGGGGAAAGCCTGCTTGCCTACGGATTAAGGCTGCGTTATTGGCATCGCATGAAGACGGTCGGCCCCAGGCGGGTGCTGTGAGCCAGCATGCCCATAAGTATTTTTTCATACACCGACGATTACTTAACATGTCCACTATGGAACGGGAGGGAAGCTGGAAGAAAAAAAATAATGAAAAAAAAAAAAGAATGAAAGAAAAATATGTGTTGCTTCAAACCATTATCTACCTTTAGGGGAGGACTGTATGGGAGATTATGGTAATGTATGAAAAAGAACGGATTCTCTTCCTCATGTAGCTGGAGAGGCGGGGAGGAGAGGACACTGAAGGAAAGGGAGCCGGAGTCGCTGTGGGGCAGAGTGGAGGAGTGAGAGTACTGCTGGGAGTCTAGGCCAAATTCCCAAAGGCCACTGTCAGCAAAAATGGTTTGCATTTAGCACGGTTTGCAAAAATACTATTGTCATTTATCCTATTCATCCAAGGGAGTGTGATATCTCTTTAAATGTATGTCCTCTTGGTCACAGGCATTCTGGTCAACAAAATTGCTGGGCTGCAAATGACAGGCCACTTGTTGTCAATCTTGGATAATCTTGGCAATCACACCTTAGTTAGCAAAGACCCTGAATAGCACAGGAACATATTACATACGCTGTAGGCAGCAGAAGCCACAGCTCCTCCTTCCCTAGCAGGCCCAGGAGATGCCCCTCCTGCGCCAGCCCGCTTCACAGTGGAGTAAATCTCCAGCCCAAGCACAAACCTTACCCCTCGACAGTTTGTTTGCCTCGGCTGTGTTTTTACATCATGTCTGAACATTAGAGTTGCACAGAACACTGAACTGCAATTAATCTGCCACTCCAGCGTGCAATGTGGGAAGAAATGGGCCGCGGTAGCCCCCCGGCAAGACTTCTGTAGGTACCCTCCTCCCTCTATTCTCTCTCTCTGTCCTCTTTACCTTATCCCCTCCTCTCTCTCACCATATTCCCTAATGTCTCTTTTCCACACTCCTCTTTGAGCTCTCTCTCTCTCTCTCTCTCTCTCTCTCCCTCTCTCTCCTTCTCTCCCTCTCTCTGGGTACATGCTGAATTACCCCTGGATCAGGGCTCAGGGCACAGAGAGGCAGACAGGTCTAAAACTCATTAGTTCCAGAGTTGAGCGTTTTATAATTCGTCACAAACAAACATTCAAAATGAATGGAGTTCATTCAGAGAGAAGAAGACTGGGGAAGATTTAAGGCAACTGCACATTCTCACATTCACACACATTTTCTCAGTCCCATTATGTTATCCTGGACACACACACACACACACACACACACACACACACACACACACACACACAAACGTATACACACACCAACACACACACAACAAGCATGGGAGGGGATAGCAAACTGACCGTTAAAAATCCCTCTCTGACTGTCATTCTCCCTGTCACTCATTCTTTCTCTCTTTCCTTCTCGTCTCTATCCTTTTCGTCTCTTTCCCCCTTCCTCTGTAGAACGCAACGCTGATTCCTTTTCCCTGGGGGCTGAAGTGTGTGGTCATGAACAGTTTCCCTGGCAGCCAGTCACAGTGGCTCTATATGGCCGAGTCGGGACGGGGCCACACTGGCAGCCAGTCACAGTGGCTCTATATGGCCGAGTCGGGACGGGGCCACACTGGCAACCAGTCACAGCGTCACTATTTGGCCGAGTCGGGACGGGGCCACACTGGCAACTAGTCACAGTGGCTCTATATGGCCGAGTCGGGATGGGGCCACACTGGCAGCCAGTCCAGCGGCTCTATATGGCCGAGTCGGGACGGGGCCACACTGGCAGCCAGTCACAGCGTCACTATTTGGCCGAGCCGGGACAGGGCCACACTGGCAGCCCATTGCAGACATTGCCAAGGCAGGAGCCCCCTCTGCCAACTGCAATAACAGTCAATAACAGACAAAGGCTGACTGGAAAGCACCCCAGCAGGCCCCAAGGAGCCCCACATCAGGGCTCTCACAGACTCACACTGAGGCTTTTTTTAGAGATGGGATGGGATATACCCATAAAGGTTGTTATGGTTAAAGGTTTACTGGTGACACTTCGGTTGGCATTTCCGCCGACATAAGGTCGATAGACTGCTGTCGTAATAATGACACAGCAGAAAAAAGGCTTTTCTAATGCTTATAGTCTGAAATCAGTCTTATGCATTTATTATATCATGCTTACGAGTTCCTTCAGTGAAATGATAGATAAGTGTCATTTTAAGAGAAAAAAATTAAATGACCCCTACTCTGATGAATTACACTTCATCAGAGAAGTTTTTACAGGAACATGTTCCAGTGTGCCACTGTTTCTCAAAGATGGCAGCTGAGACAGAGTGCCATGACCAGCTGCGTTATTGCAGGCTAAGTCATGAAAACTCTGAAGAGATCCCATGGTCGGGAGGGACGGATGGCGTCTCAGTTTCCCCGAGCCGACCCAAACGAGGGGCCATGCTGTGGGTTTACAGATGATTGACACAAGGCAGGTGGGAAACCAGAGAACAACAGAATCCCTAAGATAGAGCGGAGATTCAGCTAACACAGGACATGGCTAGCATAGCTCCAACGACAACATTGTTTTAGCGAGTGCAGGCTAACATTGATTTAGCTAGCATAGCTCCAATGACAACATTGTTTTAGCGAGTGCAGGCTAACATTGATTCAGCTAGCATTGCTCCAACGACAACATTGTTTTAGCGAGTGCAGGCTAACATTGATTTAGCTAGCATAGCTCCAACGACAACATTGTTTTAGCGAGTGCAGGCTAACATTGATTCAGCTAGCATAGCTCCAAATAAAACAGAGTATCAACAAGGCCTAGTAATAGGCCTACAGATTTTGCTAGCAAAGTCTGAGGTGTCAAAACCTCAATTAAAACAGACTAGTTAACTCACTTTTCTTTGGCTAAGAGAGCCACTGCTAGCATAGAGCTATGAAAGGCCTAAAGCAGAGTCATTTGGTTTATACCAGTGACCCTTAGCCATCATTTTGGCTAAGTCTAAAGCTATGGCAAAACCATTGATAGTAAAATAATGCTAAAATAGAGTCCCTCAACAGAGTCTCAGGCTCAGCTTTCTTGGTGGGGTGTGGGGGAGCTGCATGACTGGGAAGTCTGTGGTCCTTTGTAGCTCAGTTGGTAGAGCATGGCACTTAAAACGTCAGGGTAGTGGGTTTGATTCCTGGGACCACTCCTACGTATAATGTAGAACGCAACGCTGATTCCTTTTCCCTGGGGGCTGAAGTGTGTGGTCACGTTTGACTGTAATGCATTTTAGATAACGGTATCTTCTAAATGGCATATAGTATAAGTGGAGACGTTATATTAAACCTTTGGTGACATTTACAAGGGAGTTCCATTACTATAGTGCCACAGTTAGATTTTATGAAAATAACTGAACCAGTGTGTTTGTGGTGTTAACACCAGTCCAACTGTCGTTGGGCTATGAAGAACAACCAGCCCAGGGGGAAATCTAAATCTATCAGGAGCTGGATGGAATAATGAGATTTTCCATTTCCATAGCTCCGTTTCAACAGCCAGGCGTACTCTGTAGATGATGGTTCCTCATCTAAATCACATGGTGTTGACATGAATGGTTGGGTACTGTAATTTAATATACTAATATACAGCACTCTATTAGTGCAGACTCTCTTCTTTCCATGTCTTTGAGGCTGCTTGCTTTCTCTTACTGCCCTTTTCCACAGAACTGGCCTAATGGTACAGTTGAGAGGACAGCTTACGAGTCTGGCCTCCTGTAATTTGGGCCCGTCTCCAACTAAATAACTATGACATTGCAATGTAACTGGGCTGGAAAAAAGGTAGAAACCACATCAAGTTCATTGACCCAATGGATCCATATGGGAGAAGGACTGACTCTGTCCATGAATACATTTCAGGACAATGGTTATTAAGTCCATATGGATTAGAGGTCAACCGATTAATCGGAATGGCGATTAATTAGGGCCGATTTCAAGTTTTCATAACAATAGGAAATCGGTATTTCTACACGCCGATTGGACGTTTTTTTTTTTACACCTTTATTTAATCTTTATTTAACTAGAACCCATTCTTATTTTCAATGACGGCCTAGGAACGGTGGGTTAACTGCCTCGTTCAGAGGCAGAAAGACAGATTTTCACCTTGTCAGCTTGGGGATCCAATCTTGCAACCTTACAGTTAACTAGTCCAATGCAATAACGACCTGCATCTCTCTCGTTGCACTCCACAAGAAGACTGCCTGTTACACAAATGCAGTAAGCCAAGGTAAGTTGTTAGCTAGCATTAAACTTATCTATAAAAAACAATCAATCATAATCACTAGTTAACTACACATGGTTGATGGTATTACTAGATATTATCTAGCGTGTCCTGTGTTGCATATAATCTGACTGAGCATACAAGCATACAAGTATCTAAGTATCTGACTGAGCGGTGGTAGGCAGAAGCAGGCGCGTAAACATTCATTCAAACAGCACTTTTGTGCATTTTGCCAGCAGCTCTTCGTTGTGCGTCAAGCATTGCGCTGTTTATGACTTCAAACCTATCAACTCCCGAGATGAGGCTGGTGTGACCGAAGTGAAATGGCTGGCTAGTTAGCGCGCGCTAATAGCGTTTCAAATGTCACTCACTCTGAGTCTTGGAGTAGTTGTTCCCCTTGCTCTGCATGGGTAAAGCTGCTTCGAGGGTGGCTGTTGTCAATGTGTTCCTGGTTCGAGCCCAGGTAGGGGCGAGGAGAGGTACGGAAGCTATACTGTTACACTGGCAATACTAAAGTGCCTAGAAGAACATACAATAGTCAATGGGGCGGCAGGGTAGTCTAGTAGTCTAGTGTTTAGAGCGTTGGACTAGTAACCGGAAGGTTGAAAGTTCAAATCCCCGAGCTGACTAGGTACAAATCTGTCGTTCTGCCCTTGAACAGGCAGTTAACCCACTGTTCCTAGGCCGTCATTGAAAATAAGAATTTGTTCTTAACTGACTTGCCTAGTGAAATAAAGGTACAAATTTTTTTTTTTAAAAGGTTCATGAAATACAAATGGTATAGAGAGAAATAGTCCTTTAATTCCTCTAATAACTACAACCTAAAACTTCTTCCCTGGGAATATTGAAGACTCATGTTAAAAGGAACCACCAGCTTTCATATGTTCTCATGTTCTGAGCAAGGAACTGAAACGTTAGTTTTCTTTCATAGCACATATTGCACTTTTACGTTCTTCTCCAACACTTTGTTTTTGCATTATTTAAACCAAATTGAACATGTTTCATTATCTACTTCAGGCTAAATTGATTGTATTGATGTATTATATTAAGTTAAAATAAGTGTTAATTCAGTATTGTTGTAATTGTCATTATTACAAATACTTTTAAAAAACATTTTTTTTTTATTTATAAATCGTCTGATTAAATCGGTATCGGCTTTTTTGGTCCTCCAATAATCGGTAATATGGTAAAACCTCTAATATGGATACTAGTAATAGGCCTGGTCTTTTTTCCAAGCCCATATGAATGTGTGTAATGCTATAAGCTTCATACTTGAGTGTTGCTCTTTGCAAGTCAATATTCCCACACTGTGCTTGTAAAGCTGATAGGGAAGTGCAGAAGCACTGAAAATGTGAGTGAAAGCAGAAGAGCAAAGCCGGCTCCTCTCCGACAGTTTTAGTATGCACATCCAGTCTCCCTGAGCTGTGCGATGGAAGCAGAGCGCGTTGATTCAGATCAAAGCGTTGCTGCTGAGCTCAATCCAGTTGCTTATTCACAACTCTGAGCAAGCCTTTTAATGCCAGTTACATCCCAGGTCCCCTGCCGGGGAAGGAGGAAACAGACAGGATTTTCTGACTGCTCTTTATTTTCAGCCCATTGTGGTCCCTTGTGCAGGGGAGGAACTCATGTTCTAGTCAATTGTAGATCTGTCCTCTTTCCTACTTCAGAGTCCAATCCATATATTATATTCTCTATTCTAGTTGTCTGTTTTGTTTTGTTCTACAGTCCCTCAGCTGCCCTGGGCGCTCTAGTGTCTTCCTACTGATCGGAGAGCTTGGGGGGATACTCCGGGCTGCAGCGGACATCCAAAGACTCCCACGTCTCATGGACTGAGAATAGGAGTTTGATTGGCCGAGGAGGGTTCCGTTTAGTTGACACATGACAGACAGGTGTTGACAGCTGCACACGAACCCCTCCCACACACCCAGACACACAGATAGACAACACGCCCATTCCAGCCCCAGCCATTCAGTCATCACTGCATACCTCACACACACACACACACACACACACACACACACACACACACACACACACACACACACACACACACACACACACACACACACACACACACACACACACACACACACACACACACACACACACACACACATACACACACACACACACACACACACACACACACACACACACACTCAATCCTCAAAGACCATCTGTGACCCAGCCATCTTACCATTGCTATTCCGGCCACTGCATTGGTCAATGTCCACACCGCATGTACCCCAAGTCACACAGACCACAAACAAACAAACACACACACACACACACACACACACAGAAAACTATATTTATCAACCCCCCTCACACACATACACACACATAAATAACCATGATTAGACCCAGAGCCCTTAGGACCAACAGATGACGAAGCACCTGCCTTGATTTGTTGTTGCTCAGAACTTTCTAGGGGTCATGAACAAGGAAGAGAGTCAGCTTATCAGCATTAGCTTGTGTAAACCAGGGAATGCTGAAGTACCCTCCATTGCCCTCCATCCATTCCCCTATTAGTATACACTTCAGCAACAAGATGAGGTGACCTTCTATTCAGATAACAAAGCAACAAGATGAGGTGACCTTCTATTCAGATAACAGAGCAACAAGATGAGGTGACCTTCTATCCAGATAACAGAGCAACAAGATGGGGTGACCTTCTATCCAGATAACAGAGCAACAAGATGGGGTGACCTCCTATTGCACAGACACACACACTCTCTCACACACACTGACTTACACACACTGACTTACACACACTGACTTACACACACTGACTTACACACACTGACTTACACACACTGACTTACACACACTGACTTACACACACTAACTTACACACACTGACTTACACACACTAACTTACACACACTGACTTACACACACTGACTTACACACACTAACTTACACACACTGACTTACACACACTAACTTACACACACTGACTTACACACACCCCACATCCCTCCATCATCACACTGGACTGTGCTGCTGACTTCAACATGCCTGATTCCTCTAGCTGTCCTTTCCTCTCACTCTCTCTCTGTGTCTTGTGTCTTCCGTCGCAGTTCAGCCACTGAATAATGTATGGGTCCACAGTGCTAATGCATTCATGTTTCGTGACTCCTCTCTCTCTGCCGTACCACGGCCTGACTGAGCATTTTAAACAGGGCCCGGCCCGGCGGTGTCTGTCTGTCACTCATGTTCTACCAGCTCCTCAGGGAAACTCTAGTTGAATGACTGGATCAACAAGGAGGAGAGTTTTTTGACGTCGATGTGATGATCTGCAAACTACTTCGATGGATTTGTGATCAGGTTTGGCACATGAACAGGCCTACCCAGTTATTCATCAGGAATAGACAGGGGTGATGATGTTCCATGTCAAACATTACAGAGAGCGATTAGCAGAGCATTACACAACACTGACACCAATAGGACAGCACCCACTCACATACTGTTCAGAAACACTACCCTACCCCCCACACACACAGAAACACTACCCTACCTTCCACACACACAGAAACACTACCCTGCCCACACACAAATAAACATTACCCTGCCCACACACTAGAGGTCGAGCAATTAATCGGAATGGCCGATTAATTTGGGCCGATTTCAAGTACTCATAAAAATCGGAAATCGGTATTGAAAAAATGTAATACCTTTATTTAACTAGGCAAGTCAGTTAAGAACGCAATTTTATTTTCAATGACGGCCTAGGAACGGTGGGTTAACTGCCTTGTTCAGGGGCAGAATGACAGATTTTCACCTTTTCAGCTCGGGGGATCCAATCTTGCAGCCTTACAGTTAACTAGTCCAACGCAATAACGACCTGCCTCTCTCTCATTGCACTCCACAAGGAGACTGCCTGTTACGCGAATGCAGTAAGCCAAGGTAAGTTGCTAGCTAGCATTAAACTTCTCTTATAAAAAACAATCAATTATAATCACTAGTTAACTACAAATGGTTGATGATATTACTAGATGTTATCTAGCGTGTCCTGCGTTGCATATAATCTGACTGAGCATACAAGCATACAAGTATCTAAGTATCTGACTGAGCGGTGGTAGGCAGAAGCAGGCGCGTAAACATTCATTCAAACAGCACTTTTGTGCGTTTTGCCAGCAGCTCTTCGTTGTGCGTCAAGCATTGCGCTGTTTATGACTTCAAGCCTATCAACTCCCGAGATGAGGCTGGTGTAACCGAAGTGAAATGGCTAGCTAGTTAGCGCGCGCTAATAACGTTTCAAACGTCACTCGCTCTGAGCCTTCTAGTAGTTGTTCCCCTTGCTCTGCATGGGTAACACTGCTTCGATGGTGGCTGTTGTCGTTGTGTTGCTGGTTCGAGGAGAGGGACGGAAGCTATACTGTTACACTGGCAATATTAAAGTGCCTATAAGAACATCCAATAGTCAAAGGTATATGAAATACAAATGGTATAGAGAGAAATAGTCCTATAATTCCTCTAATAACTACAACCTAAAACTTCTTACGTGGGAATATTGAAGACTCATGTTAAAAGGAACCACCAGCTTTCATATGTTCTCATGTTCTGAGCAAGGAACTGAAACGTTAGCTTTCTTACATAGCACATATTGCACTTTTACTTTCTTCTCTAACACTTTTTTTTTGCATTATTTAAACCAAATTGAACATGTTTCATTATTTACTTGAGGCTAAATTGATTTTCTTGATTTATTATATTAAGTTAAAATAAGTGTTAATTCAGTATTGTTGTAATTGTCATTATTACAAAAAAAAATAAAAAAATTGGCAGATTAATCGGTATCGGCTTTTTTGGTCCTCCGATTAATCGGTATCGGCTTTTTTGGTCCTCCGATTAATCGGTATCGGCTTTGAAAAATCATAATCGGTCGACCTCTACCACACACACAGAAACATTACCCTGCCCACACACACAGAAACATTACCCTACCCACACACACAGAAACACTACCCTGCCCACACACACAGAAACACTACCCTGCCCACAGACACAGAAACATTACCCTGCCCACACACACAGAAACATTACCCTGCCCACACACACAGAAACACTACCCTACCCACACACACAGAAACACTACCCTACCCACACACACAGAAACATTACCCTGCCCACACACACAGAAACACTACCCTGCCCACACACACAGAAACAATTACCCTACCCACACACACAGAAACACTACCCTACCCACACACACAGAAACATTACCCTGCCCACACAAACAGAAACAATTACCCTGCCCACACACACAGAAACACTACCCTACCCACACACACAGAAACAATTACCCTACCCACACACACAGAAACACTACCCTGCCCACACACACAGAAAACATTACCCTGCCCACACACACAGAAACACTACCCTACCCACACACACAGAAACACTACCCTACCCACACACACAGAAACACTACCCTACCCACAGACACAGAAACACTACCCTGCCCACACACACAGAAACACTACCCTACCCACACACACAGAAACATTACCCTGCCCACACACACATAAACACTACCCTACCCACACACACAGAAACACTACCCTACCCACACACACAGAAACATTACCCTGCCCACACACACAGAAACAATTACCCTACCCACACACACAGAAACATTACCCTGCCCACACACAGAAACACTACCCTGCCCACACACACAGAAACACTAACCTACCCACACACACAGAAACATTACCCTGCCCACACACACAGAAACACTACCCTGCCCACACACACAGAAACACTACCCTGCCCACACACACAGAAACATTACCCTACCCACACACACAGAAACATTATTCTGCCCACACACACAGAAAGCAGAAAGCAATAGATTACCCTTATCTCTCACACATACTCACACAAGCTCTCTCTCTCTCTCTCTCTCTCTCTCTCTCTCTCTCTCTCTCTCTCTCACTCACTCTCACACACACACACACACACACAGAAAATCTAATTTTGCTAGGGCTCAGATCAGAGGAGCCAAGAGGTGAGAGGTCACAGCTGGTCCTTATCACAACCTGTCCGGTCCTGGACTCCCTCTGTACAGAGACGCTCCACAATGGATTGGAACCCGGAGCCGCTGTGAAAGGAGAACAAGGGCCAGCCGCCTGCTGTTTGCTGCAATTTGGGCCCAATTTTTCATGTTTCTTAAATATCTAATTTATATGCTCCCTCCACTCCAGTCGCCTGGTTCTAATCTATCACCATCAGCTCAGACTCCACGGGAGTTTTATTTTTAACACGGCCTCCTACGAGTCATCCCTCTCTCCCTCTCTCCTTCTCTCTCTGCTGAGAGTACACCTCTGCTTTCCTTGTTCTCTTCCCTCCTTCCATCTAAATGCAGTCATGAGGCATGTTGTAGTATCAATAGAATGGCTCTGGTTGAGTGTCTCGCTGGGCTGAGATGAACTTCACTATCAGAGAGAGTAGAGGAGGAGGGGAGAGACAGGGAGGGGAGAGACAGGGAGGGGAGAGAGGAGGGAGGGTAGAGAGGGGGAGAGGAGAGACAGGGAGGGGAGAGAGGAGGGAGGGGAGAGACAGGGAGGGGAGAGACAGAGAGGGAAGAGATGAGGGAGGGTAGAGAGGGGGAGAGAAGAGACAGGGAGGGGAGAGAGGAGGGAGGGGAGAGACAGGGGGAGAGAGGAGGGAGGGTAGAGAGGGGGAGAGGAGAGACAGGGAGGGGAGAGAGGAGGGAGGGGAGAGACAGGGAGGGGAGAGAGGAGGGAGGGTAGATACAGGGAGGGGAGAGAGGAGGAGGGGAGAGACAGGGAGGGGAGAGAGGAAGGAGGGGAGAGAGGGGGAGAGGAGAGACAGGGGGGGAGAGAGGAGGGAGGGGAGAGACAGGGAGGGGAGAGAGGAGGGAGGGTAGATACAGGGAGGGGAGAGACAGGGAGGGGAGAGAGGAGGGAGGGGAGAGACAGGGAGGGGAGAGAGGAGGGAGGGGAGAGAGGAGGGAGGGGAGAGACAGGGAGGGGAGAGAGGAGGGAGGGGAGAGAGGGGGAGAGGAGAGACAGGGGGGAGAGAGGAGGGAGGGGAGAGACAGAGAGGGGAGAGACAGGGAGGGGAGAGAGGAGGGAGGGGAGAGACAGGGAGGGGAGAGAGGAGGGAGGGGAGAGAGGAGGGAGGGGAGAGACAGGGAGGGGAGAGAGGAGGGAGGGGAGAGACAGGGAGGGGAGAGAGGAGGGAGGGGAGAGACAGGAAGGGGAGAGAGGAGGGAGGTGAGAGACAGGGAGGGGAGAGAGGAGGGAGGGTAGAGAGGGGGAGAGGAGAGACAGGGAGGGGAGAGAGGAGGGAGAAGAGAGACAGGGAAGGGGAGAGAGGAGGGAGGGGAGAGACAGGGAGGGGAGAGACAGGGAGGGAGGGGAGAGACAGGGAGGGGAGAGAGGAGGGAGGGTAGAGAGGGGGAGAGGAGAGACAGAGAGGGGAGAGAGGATGGAGGGTAGAGAGGGGGAGAGGAGAGACAGGGAGGGGAGAGACAGGGAGGGGAGAGAGGAGGGAGGGGAGAGAGGGGGAGAGGAGAGACAGGGAGGGGAGAGAGGAGGGAGGGTAGAGAGGGGGAGAGGAGAGACAGTGAGGGGAGAGAGGAGGGAGGGGAGAGAGGGGGAGAGGAGAGACAGGGAGGGGAGAGACAGGGAGGGAAGAGAGGAGGGAGGGTAGAGAGGGGGAGAGGAGAGACAGGGAGGGGAGAGAGGGGGGAGGGTAGAGAGGGGGAGAGGAGAGACAGGGAGGGGAGAGAGGAGGGAGGGTAGAGAGGGGGAGAGGAGAGAAAAAGAAAGACATGACGGGAAGGTGAGAGAGGAATGAAGAGATAAAAGGAGATGTGAGAAAGGAAGATGGAGGGAGATATGAAGTGGAAGAGGAGAGAAATAGAGGTAGAGTGAGTGAAGAGAGGAACATGTGTGAGAGAGATGAGGGGAGGATGAGAGGGAGACAGAGACCTCAATGTCACCTCAGTTCCCAACCCGCTACTCTGAACACCCGTAAACACATTCCACAAAACCCTGCTAAGAAATTGTCAATTCCACCAATTTGCTTTCACTCTCCTGCTCTTCCCTCACTACTAAGCCCAAGTGAATCCTCCATCATCCATCCCTCACCACAAGGGTAGCGCCCTCTCTGCTTAACCCAGCCGAGGCTCACTCCGCCTGGGCTACAATCAGACATGACAGGTCTCCCACGCTAGCTGGGCTGGTTCGCCCTCCAGGGTACTCTAACTCTCATTCCTCCGGTCTCGTGCTGCAAATCAGTAGCCTAAATAAAATCAAACATGAACTACTCCTCCGCCAGCCGCCGTTCTCAGCCTCTTTTATGAGGAGGCTGTCAGAGATGGTTAGCCAACGCAGGGGTTCTACGTAGTGGCGTAGCAGTAAGGCAATCAGGCCAAGGACAGGCTAGGGCTAGTAAGCAGCTTGGTTGATGCTACTGTACCACAGATAAAGCTAAGCCTGCTGTGGGGAAAGAAACCAAATGAGAGAGGGAGAGACTGTGCAGGAGGGAGAGACTGTGCAGGAGGGAGAGTTGGAGAGTGTACGGTACTTGAGCACAAATAAAAAGGGACTCAGGGACAGATGACGGTGAAGAAGACGTCAGCAGACAAAGATAATCAAATACATAATCAACAACCAAGGGCATAATGATCAGAAAGAAACTCAACTGGACAACACAGATATACACTCTGGGTGAGGAAGAGAAGGGGAGGGCTGGACCTCCTCTCTCGGACTCTCTCTGGTCTGCAGTGTTCTGCAGCTGACTGCTGGTTGCCGAGAGGCGGCCCTTGGTAACCAGGGGCTGTGTGCTTGAGCAGGGCCTTGAAATGTTAATGAGGGTAGTGAGATGCGAACAAACAGCTTTGAGCCTAATGAATACATGGAGAACGAGGGATAGAGAGAGAGATAAAACAATGTATATAGTAATAATATGCCATTTGGGAGTCCAATAGGGCGGCGCACAATTGGCCCATCGTCACCCGGGGTGGGCCATCATTGTAAATAAGAATTTCATCTTAACTGACTTGTCTAGTTAAACAAATTAAAAAGACATTTGAAATACAGACATTGTCATCCTACAAGAAACATGGTATAAAGGAGATGGACCCACTCCTCTAGGTTACAGAGAGCTGGTAGTACCATCCACCAAACTCCCAGTTGTGAAACAGTGAAGACACTCAGGGGGTATGCTAATTTGGCATAGATCAAACCTTGCAACTAACCCACTATTAAATTAGTCAAAACAGGAACATTTTACATCTAGCTATACATTAATAAGGAAATGATCTCAACAGAGAAAAACATGTCCTCATGTGTGCTACCTATATGCCCCCAAATAGAATCCCCATGCTTTAACGATGACAGCTTCTCCATCCTAGAGAGGGAGATCAATAATTTCCAGGCCCAGGGACATGTACTACTATGTGGTGACCTAAATGCCAGAACCGGACAAGAACCTGACACCCTCAGCACACAGGGGGACAAACACCTGCCTGGAGGTGACAGCATTCCCTCCCGCATACGTCCCCCTAGGCACAACTATGACAACATAACCAACAAAAACGGGTCACAACTCCTGCAACTCTGTAGCACGCTGGGTATGTACATAGTCAATGGTAGGCTTCGAGGGGACTCCTATGGTAGGTGCACCTATAGCCCATCTCTTTGCATTAGTTCTGTAGACTACTTTATAACTGACCTCAAACCAGTGTCTCTTAGATCGTTCACAGTCAGTCCACTGACACTCCTATCAGATCACAGCAAATTCACACTCTACTCGATTGAGCAGAGCTATGCTCAATCATGAGGCATTAAAGACAAAGGAACTGAATAATAATAAGACATGCTATATATGGAAGGAAGTAGTGGGGAAATCTATCTATCAAAAAACAAATTCAATCACTTCTAGACAATTTCGTGGACAAAATGTTTCACTGTAATAGTGAAGGTATAAACTTGGCTGTAAAAAAAACCTAAACAGTATATTTGACCTCTCAGCTTCCCTATCAAATCTAAACCTGTCAAACAGAAAACCTAAGAAAATGAACAACAATGACAAATGATTGATGAAGAATGCAAAAATCTAAGAAAGAAATTGAGAAACCTATCAAACCAAAAACATTGTGACCCAGAAAACCTGAGCCTCCGCCTTCACCATGGTGAATCACTAAAACCATACAGAAATACACTACGGAGAAAAAAGGAGCAACACGTCAGAAATCAGCTAAATGTATTTGAAGAATCCATAGAATCCATCTCTGGGAAAATTAGAAAACTCTAAACAAACAACACGAAGAGTTATCTATCCAAAACTGAGATGTATGGATGAACTATTTCTCCAATAATTTTGGAAAATCTTAGAATCAACTATTAAAGACCTCCAGAAACCACTGGATTCTCTAATTACATTGAATGAACTACAGGACAAAATACAAACCCCACACTTAAACTCTTTAACATCATCCTCAGCTCTGGCATATTCACCAATATTTGGAACCAAGTACTGATCACCCCAATGCACAAACGTGGAGAGACAATTTATCCCAATAACTACCGTTGGATATTTCACTATATATTTTACCTCTTGGGGATGTCATTCGAAAACATATTGTTAACTTTCACTGCTATGCGGATGACACACAGCTGCACATTTCAATGAAACATGGTGAAGCCCCAAAACTGCCCTCTCTAGATGCCTGTGTTTCAGACATAAGGAAGTGGATGGCTGCAAACGTTCTACTTTTAAACTCGGACAAAACAGAGATGCTTTTTCTAGGTCCCAAGAAACAAAGAGATCTTCTGTTGAATCTGACAATTAATCTTAATGGTTGTACAGTCGTCTCAAATAAAACTGTGAAGGACCTCGGCGTTACTCTGGACCCTGATCTCTCTTTTAAAGAACATATGAAGACTGTTTCAAGGACAGCTTTTTTCCATCTACGTAACATTGCAAAAATCAGAAACTTTCTGGCCAAAAATGATGCAGAAAAATTAATCCATGCTTTTGTTACTTCTAGGTTAGACTACTGCAATGCTCTACTTTCCGGCTACCCGGATAAAGCACTAAATAAACTTCAGTTAGTGCTAAATACGGCTGCTAAAATCGTGACTAGACATCAAAAATTTGATCATATTACTCCAGTGCTAGCCTCCCTACACTGGCTTCCTGTTAAGGCAAGGGCTGATTTCAAGGTTTTACTGCTAACCTACAAAGCATTACATGGGCTTGCTCCTACCTATCTCTCTGATTTGGTCCTGCCGTACATACCTACACGTATGCTACGGTCACAAGACGCAGGCCTCCTAATTGTCCCCAGAATTTCTAAGCAAACAGCTGGAGGCAGGACTTTCTCCTATAGAGCTCCATTTTTATGGAATGGTCTGTGAGAAACGCAAACTCGGTCTCAACCTTTAAGTCTTTACTGAAGACTCATCTCTTCAGTGGGTCATATGATTGAGTGTAGTCTGGCCCAGGAGTGTGAAGGTGAACGGAAAGGCTCTGGAGCAACGAACTGCCCTTGCTGTCTCTGCCTGGCCGGTTCCCCTCTTTCCACTGGGATTCTCTGCCTCTAACCCTATAACAAGGGCTGAGTCACTGGCTTACTAGGGCTCCTTCATACCGTCCCTAGGAGGGGTGCGTCACTTGAGTGGGTTGAGTCACTGATGTGATCTTCCTGTCTGGGTTGGCGCCCCCCCTTGGGTTGTGCCGTGGCGGAGATCTTTGTGGGCTATACTCGGCCTTGTCTCAGGATGGTAAGTTGGTGGTTGAAGATATCCCTCTAGTGGTGTGGGGGCTGTGCTTTGGCAAAGTGGGTGGGGTTATATCCTTCCTGTTTGGCCCTGTCCGGGGGTGTCATCGGATGGGGCCACATTGTCTCCTGACCCCTCCTGTCTCAGCCTCCAGTATTTATGCTGCAGTAGTTTATGTGTTCGGGGGGCTAGGGTCAGTCTGTTATATCTGGAGTACTTCTCCTGTCTTATCCGGTGTCCTGTGTGAATTTAAGTATGCTCTCTCTAATTCTCTCTTTCTCTCTTTCTTTCTCTCTCTCGGAGGACCTGAGCCCTAGGACCATGCCTCAGGACTACCTGACATGATGACTCCTTGCTGTCCCCAGTCCACCTGGCCGTGCTGCTGCTCCAGTTTCAACTGTTCTGCCTGTGATTATTATTATTTGACCATGCTGGTCATTTATGAACATTTGAACATCTTGGCCATGTTCTGTTATAATCTCCACCCGGCACAGCCAGAAGAGGACTGGCCACCCCACATAGCCTGGTTCCTCTCTAGGTTTCTTCCTAGGTTTTGGCCTTTCTAGGGAGTTTTTTCTAGCCACCGTGCTTCTACACCTGCATTGCTTGCTGTTTGGGGTTTTAGGCTGGGTTTCTGCACAGCACTTTGAGATATCAGCTGATGTACGAAGGGCTATATAAATACATTTGATTTGATTTGATTTGATATGTGTCAACAGCCACCTTGGGAAAATACTCTGCATTTTCATTAACAGCAGACTCATACATTTCCTCAGCGAAAACAATGTATTGAGCAAATGTCAAATTGGCTTTTTACCAAATTACCGTACAACACATCACGTATTCACCCTGCACACCCTAATTGACAAACAAACCAAAACAAAGGCAAAGTCTTCTCATGCTTTGTTGATTTCAAAAAATAATTTTGACTCAATTCGGCATGAGAGCCTGCAATACAAATTGATGGAAAGTGGTGTTAGGGGAAAAACATACGACATTATAAGATCCATGTACACAAACAACAAGTGTGCAGTTAGGCCCCACCTTCTTCAACATATACATCAACGAATTGGCGAAGGCACTAGAACAGTCTGCAGCACCCGGCTTCACCCAACTAGAATCTGAAGTCAAATGTCTACTGTTTGCTGATGATCTGGTGCTTCTGTCACCAACCAAGGAGGGCCTACAGCAGCACCTAGATCTTCTGCACAGATTCTGCCAGACCTGGGCCCTGACAGACCTGGGCCCTGCCAGACCTGGGCCCTGACAGTAAATCTCAGTAAGAAAATAATGATGGTGTTCCAAAAAAGGTCCAGTTTCCAGGACAACAATAACAAATTCCATCTAGACACTGTTGCCCTAGAGCACACAAAAAACTATACATACCTCGGCCTAAACATCAGCGCCACAGGTAACTTCCGCAAAGCTGTGAACCAGCTGAGAGACAAGGCAAAAAGGGCATTCTATGCCATCAAAATGAACATACATTTTGACATACAAATTAGGATCTGGCTAAAAATACTGCTCACCAACCAAGCATTCACAAAATAGGACACACACCAAATTGAGACTCTGCATGCAGAATTCTGTAAAAATACATTATTTTGGGTTTTACGTTGTACACTGAGGATATTATTTTAAGAACCTGGAGAAGAGTCCCCTAAACAAGCTGGCACTGGGGTTCTGTTCACCAACACAAACAGACCCCACAGAGAGATGAACCTGGAGAAGAGTCCCCTAAACAAGCTGGTACTGGGGTTCTGTTCACAAACACAAACAGACCCCACAGAGCCCCAGGACAGCAATACAATTAGAACCAACCAAATCATGAGAAAACAAAAAGATAATTACCTGGCACATTGGAAAGAATTGGCAATGTTAACGTATGTTTCCCATGCCAGTAAAGCCCTTAAATTAAATTGAATAGAGAGAGAGAGAGAGAGAGAGAGAGAGAGAGAGAGAGAGAGAGAGAGAGAAAGAGAGAGAGAGAGAGACCAGGAGAGAGAGAGAGAGAGAGAGAGAGAGAGAGAGAGAGAGAGAGAGAGGGAGAGAGAGAGACAGACAGACAGACAGACAGACAGACAGACAGACAGACAGACAGACCGACAGAGAGAGGGAGAGTGAGAGAGAGAGAGAGAGAGAGAGAGAGAGAGAGAGAGAGAGAGAGACCAGGAGAGAGAGAGAGTGAGAGAGAGAGAGTGAGAGAGAGAGAGAGAGAGAGAGAGGGAGAGAGAGAGACAGACAGACAGACAGACAGACAGAGAGAGAGAGAGAGAGAGAGAGAGAGAGAGAGAGAGAGAGAGAGAGAGAGAGAGAGAGAGAGAGAGAGAGAGTGAATGAGGGCTGAGGGTGGGATGGGGTGTAGAAAGAGGGGCCCTGGAGGTCAAACACTCTTAAAGCCAAATGCAAATGAATCAACCAATGAATGACCCAGAGGCTAGAAGGACTGACTATGTGTGAGAGAGCAGAGCGTATGTGTTCCTGTGCCACTCCATGAATGCGACTTGCTTGGTTGTTTGCTGAGCCTCGCCTCTTTCCCGTAAATCTGAGTCATCACTAGCAGACAGGTGAAAGGTCGCGACACTGTCACTGTTCCCAACTCTCAGTGACATACACACGACACACACATCCTGCTCTAGAGCCAAAGGTCGCTCATCGTCATTGAATTATTTAAATATCTAATTTGAAGCACATCCGTTCACCTACTGATACAAAATCTAAACTAACTCGACACAAACTCAAATGACATATCATTGAATCCCTTCCACGAGTGCATGGTGCTGTGTAAATAATGATTAAGACTCCTGGACATTTCTCACATCCACTGAGTGGACAGTTTAATCGGTGCCACCGGCCCAGCGAGACATATTAAGTCAAAACGTTTAAATCAAATGAATAAGTGGACCATCAACAGCACATCATCAGTCTTCCTCCTGAAGCTGCTCACTCAAGTTTACACATTCATTTATCCTGCTTTGACAAATGAGAGGGGGGGGGGGAGACATACTGAGAGGAGACAGTGAGAGAGGGAAAAAGAGAGAGCGATGATGGAATAAAAGTTGAGCTGTCCTTTGCCTGAAAGTGGCTGCAAAAGAGCCGAGACATGGCAGTGATGACATACTGGGACCTTCAGAGGGATGAGGCTACCTAGTGAGATTTACACTACCAGTCAAAAGTTTTAGAACACCTACTCATTCAAGTTTTATTTTTATTTTTAGTGAAGACATCAAAACTATGAAAAAACACATTTGGAATCACATAGTAACCAAAAGTGTTAAACAAATCCAAAAATATTTTATATTTGAGATTCTTCAAATAACCACCACCTTGCCTTGATGACAGCTTTGCACACTCTTGGCATTCTCTCAACCAGTTCCACCTGGAATGCTTTTCCAACAGTCTTGAAGGAGTTCCCACATATGCTGAGCACTTGTTGGCTGCTTTTCCTTCACTCTGCGGTCCAACTCATCCCAAACCATCTCAATTTGGTTGAGTTTGGGGGATTGTGGAAGCCAGGTCATCAAATGCAGCAGTATTCTAAAACGTTTCACCGGTAGAGTAAATCAAATCAAATTTGAATTGTCACATGTTTCGTAAGCGTAGACTAACAATGAAATGCTTACTGACCCTTCCCAGCAATACAGAATACAGTAACAATAACAATACAGAATACATTAACAATAACAATGCAGAATACAGTAACAATAACAATGCAGAATACAGTAACAATAACAATACAGAATACAGTAACAATAACAATGCAGAATACAGTAACAATAACAATACTGAATACAGTAACAACAACAATACAGAATACAGAATACAGTAACAATAACAATAAGGAATACAAATAATAATAATAATAAAATAACAAAAATAGCAACACGAGGAACAAATCCAATGATAGTTGGCTATATACACGGGGTACCACTACCGAGTCCTTGTGCAGGGGTATGAGGTAGATATGTACATAGAGGTAGGAGTAAAGTGACAAGGCAATAGGATAGACAATAAACAGTAACAGCAGATGAGTGTGTGTGTGTGTGTGTGTGTGTGTGTGTGTGTGTGTGTGTGTGTGTGTGTGTGTGTGTGTGTGTGTGTGTGTGTGTGTGTGTGTGTGTGTGTGTGTTATAGTGTCAGTGTAAGTATGTGGGAGCGTGTGGTTTAGAGCCCAGTCAAAAATAGTTAGTGCAAAAAGGGTGGATGCAGATAGTCTGGGTAGCTATTTGGTTAACTGTTTACAAGTCTTATGGCTTGGGGATGGAAGCTATTCCGGAGCATTTTGGTCCCAGACTGTCAATCAAATGTATTTATAAAGCCCTTTTTACATCAGCAGATGTCACAAAGTGCTATACAGAAACCTAGCCTAAAACCCCAAACAGCAAGCAATGCAGGTGTAGAAGCACAGTGGCTTGGAAAAACTCCCTAGAAAGGCAGGAACCTAGGAAGAAACGTAGAGGAACCAGGTTCTGAGGGGTGGCCAGTCCTCTTCTCGCTGTGCTGGGTGGATATTATAATAGTACATGGCCTTGACATGGGTGGCTGTAGGATGTATTTCAGTGTGTGCTAATGCTATAGCCCAAAATGCTAATGCTGGTTGCTAGCCCAATGCTAACATAAGGTTGCAATGTTTTCAAAGGAACAGGCCGGTCTATTCAAGCTAAACCTTAGCACTCTGTCCGCTCTCACTTGGATAAACAAGCCTAGTGCCAAACTTAGGCTATTTCAGTTACATTTTTGCCAACAGCTCTAATTAAATGTCTTGGTGAATTATTCCAAACAAAAATAGCTTTCTAGGAGCCACAGCTCACACACAGACTCAAAGGAACATAATGACACAGCTACCCTCCTCTCAGAAGCTAGGTCTATCACTGAAATCATTGGATCTGAGCAACATAACATTTTGTCCAAAATGTCACAGACTACTCGTTACGACCCTGCCGATGCTTGCCAATCTCCAGTAATCCTCACCGGAAAGATCATGTCCTTTCATTTCTGTTTCCCTTCAACTATGATGACAGTTATCTGTTCTCTCTTTCAGACTCACACAGATAGCTAGATGATTGGCTCGCCTGGCTGGAAAGATTGTCACAAAATGACTGCAGTGCTGCCTGAATACGTGGTCTTCCCCTTCTTGCTCTTTTCTACTCTCCCCATTCCACTGCACTATTCCACTGCACTATTCCACTGCACTATTCCACTGCACTATTCCACTGCACTATTCCACTGCACTATTCCACTGCACTATTCCACTGCACTATTCCACTGCACTATTCCACTGCACTATTCCACTGCACTATTCCACTGCACTATTCCACTGCACTATTCCACTGCACTATTCCACTGCACTATTCCACTGCACTATTCCACTGCACTATTCTCCCCATTTACTGCACTATTCACACACACACACACGCACGCACGCACGCACACACACACACACACACACACACACACACACACACACACACACACACACACACACACACACACACACACACACACACACGCACACACACACACACACACACACACACACACACACACACACACACACACACACCTGATATTTGACATTGATGATACATCGTGACGTGAAAGACGATTTGAACTGTACAAATCAAACCTCAGTTAGGCTGAATCAACACGTTTAAATAAATTAAGTACAAACATTATTTAATGACAATGCGACTATAAAATCGTAAATTAGCTCAACAATTGCACAGTCTGAAATGATTCAGTCATTAACGGCACAAAACAATGACAACCGATGTCGGAGATATTTGGAATAGCATATCGTAGCACAGGTCTCCCCGAATATCGCCCAACCCTAACATACCCACACACACTCCTCCTCCACTCCTCTGCTCTCGCTTGAATATTTGAGTAATGTACAGAGGATACATCAGATAGGTAGAGGGGAGATTCTGCTGCTTTTGGAAAGCAGTGTATGTGCGCATGTGTTTGTGTGTGGGGGTGTAATGCATTGCTGTGAAACGAGGCACATTTCTCAGGGAAGACAGAGCAGCCCCTCTAGGAAGTAATTTAACCTACGAGTTCCGCTTTTCCATCTCTCTAACTCCCCCCATCGAATCCCTCCCTTTCCTCTCTCTTTCTCTTTCTCTCTCCCTTTCTCTTTTTTGGCAGATGACAGTGTATTTCCCAGAGTCAGCTGTAAATATAGGGCATGTGCCGCAAGCGTCCTTCTGAAGCGGAGATCAGTGAAGTGTCATGTAGAGGGGAATTGAGTGTGTTCGTCTGAGAGTGTGTGTGTGGGTGTATTTGTCTGAGAGTGTGTGTGTGGGTGTATTTGTCTGAGAGTGTGTGTGTGGGTGTATTTGTCTGAGAGTGTGTGGTTGGGTGTATTTGTCTGAGAGTGTGTGGTTGGGTGTATTTGTCTGAGAGTGTGTGTGTGGGTGTATTTGTCTGAGAGTGTGTGGGTGTATTTGACTGAGAGCCTGTGTGTGGGTGTATTTGTCTGAGAGTGTGTGTGTGGGTGTATTTGTCTGAGAGTGTGTGGTTGGGTGTATTTGTCTGAGAGTGTGTGTGTGGGTGTATTTGTCTGAGAGTGTGTGGTTGGGTGTATTTGTCTGAGAGTGTGTGTGTGGGTGTATTTGTCTGAGAGTGTGTGGGTGTATTTGACTGAGAGCCTGTGTGTGGGTGTATTTGTCTGAGAGTGTGTGTGTGGGTGTATTTGTCTGAGAGTGTGTGTGTGGGTGTATTTGTCTGAGAGTGTGTGTGTGGGTGTATTTGTCTGAGAGTGTGTGTGTGGGTGTATTTGTCTGAGAGTGTGTGGTTGGGTGAATTTGTCTGAGAGTGTGTGTGTGGGTGTATTTGTCTGAGAGTGTGTGTGAGGGTGTATTTGTCTGAGAGTGTGTGGGTGTGTTAGTCTGAGAGTGTGTGGGTGTGTTCGTCTGAGAGTGTGTGGGGTGTGTGGCATAAAAGCTTGTTTGGCATAAAATGTTCCATTAAAACTGCTAATTTACAATAACACAAGTGCTAATTGGAATATATTCAGAAAATGATACAGTACTGTTAATTATCCAAGGACCAGCCACTAGTAGCAAAAACAATTGTCTCAAAATCTCTTTGCAAAATCTTTCTATCTGGTTCATCACTTTTAGCCCAATGCTAGTTCAGATCCATTACGGCTAACCTACTGCTAGTTCAGATCCATTACGGCTAACCTACTGCTAGTTCAGATCCATTACGGCTAACCTACTGCTAGTTCAGATCCATTACGGCTAACCTACTGCAAGTTCAGATCCATTACGGCTAACCTACTGCTAGTTCAGATCCATTATGGCTAACCTACTGCTAGTTCAGGTCCATTATGGCTAACCTACTGCTAGTTCAGATCCATTACGGCTAACCTACTGCTAGTTCAGATCCATTATGGCTAACCTACTGCTAGTTCAGATCCATTATGGCTAACCTACTGCTAGTTTAGGTCCATTACGGCTAACCTACTGCTAGTTCAGATCCATTATGGCTAAACAACTGCTAGTTCAGATCCATTATGACTAACCTAGTTCAGATCCATTATGGCAAATCCATCATGGCTAACCTAGTTCAGATCCATTATGGCAGATCCATTATGGCTAACCTAGTTCAGATCCATTACGGCTAACTTACTGCTAGTTCAGATTCATTATGGCTAACCTACTGCTAGTGCAGATCCACTATGGCTAACCTACTGCTAGTTCAGATCCATCATGGCTAACCTACTGTTAGTTCAGATCCATTATGGCTAACCTATTGCTAGTTCAGATCCATTACGGCTAACCTACTGCTAGTTCAGATCCATTATGGCTAATCTATTGCTAGTTCAGATCCATTACGGCTAACCTACTGCTAGTTCAGATCCATTATGGCTAACCTACTGCTAGTTCAGATCCATTATGACTAACCTAGTTCAGATCCATTATGGCTAACCTAGTTCAGATCCATTATGGCTAACCTACTGCTAGTTCAGATTCATTATGGCTAACCTCCTGCTAGTTCAGATCCATCATGCCTAACCTAGTTCAGATCCATTATGGCAGATCCATCATGGCTAACCTAGTTCAGATCCATTACGGCTAACCTACTGCTAGTTCAGATTCATTATGGCTAACCTACTGCTAGTTCAGATCCATTATGGCTAACCTACTGCTATGTCAGATCCATTATGGCTAACCTACTGCTAGTTCAGATCCATTATGGCTAACCTACTGCTAGTTCAGATCCATTATGGCTAACCTACTGCTAGTTCAGATCCATTACGGCTAACCTACTGCTAGTTCAGATCCATTATGGCTAACCTACTGCTAGTTCAGATTCATTATGGCTAACCTACTGCTAGTTCAGATCCATTATGGCTAACCTACTGCTATGTCAGATCCATTATGGCTAACCTACTGCTAGTTCAGATCCATTATGGCTAACCTACTGCTAGTTCAGATCCATTATGGCTAACCTACTGCTAGTTCAGATCCATTACGGCTAACCTACTGCTAGTTCAGATCCATTACGGCTAACCTACTGCTAGTTCAGGTCCATTATGGCTAACCTACTGCTAGTTCAGATCCATTATGGCTAACCTACTGCTAGTTCAGATCCATTATGGCTAACCTACTGCTAGTTCAGATCCATTATGGCTAACCTACTGCTAGTTCAGATCCATTATGGCTAACCTACTGCTAGTTAAGATCAATCAGGGTTAGGGCAGCTCTAGTTAATATCAATCACAGTTTTCACAGCTGCCGTTTATAGGTGTTGATCAATGTTAAGTGTGACCTCTGGATGGGTCAGCATCGTTAGCATGTTGCTACATTAGCCGCATCATGGTAAGCTTATTGAACGCTTTGCTCTATCTCTGTCACAGATCGTGATGAGATCGAAACCGTTAGCATCATGCTAGTTAAATCCCTTTTTGCCATTAACATGCAGCATTATGGCTTCACCATCGTTAGCATAGCGCTACTAAGATTGTTTATGAACCAAGCAGTAGCTTAGATTCATCATGGTTAGAACTTAGTAGCAAAGCACTAGCTAGCTACAATGTACTTTTTGCATTGTTGAGTTAGATCCATCAGCTTAGCTAGGCTATATCACAACCACAGCTCTCTTCAATCATCTCCTGACCGGTATGAACAAATATGCAAGGCTCCGTATGTCTGTTCAAAAATCTAGTTAGCAGAATCAAAGCCAGAGCGGTAGGCTATATTAAAAAGGTAGAGAGAAGGGGTCTCACCAAACCACACTATTCTTAAGGGGACCAGAAGTCCCCAAAAGAAAACTAAACAAAATAAAATTGACCAACGTGGGACATTTTGTTGGTCCCCACAAGGTAAAAATATATTTCTAGGGCGTTTAGGGTTAAGGTTAGAATTAGTGTTAGGGTTAGGTTTAGGAGCTAGGGTTAGTTCTAGTGTTAGGGTTAGGAGCTAAGGTTAGGTTTAGGGTTAGGGTTAGGTTTAGGGGTTAGGGAAAATAGGATTTTGAATGGGACTGAATTGTGTGTCCCCACAATGTTAGCTGTCCAAGACTGTGTGTGTGTGTGTGTGTGTGTGTGTGTGTGTGTGTGTGTGTGTGTGTGTCTGTGTGTGTGTGTGTGTGTGTGTGTGTGTGTGTGTGTGTGTGTGTGTGTGTGTGTGTGTGTGTGTGTGTGGAGAGAGAGGGGTTTTTACCACTATCAGAGGGAGCAACGCCACACAACCCTCTGGGGACTGATTAGAGTAGAGCTCTGGGCTCGGCTGGTCTTGCCTGCCCCACCCCCGCACACAGCTCCATGTCCACTTCCTAAAGTGATTCCTCACAGCTTCGGTGATAGGGGGACCATGGCATAAGCCACTATCTGATGGGAGAGGAGTAGAGGAGTAGAGAGAGAAGAGGAGTCTGGAAGAAGAAGAGGGCTGGCAGAGAGTAGAAGATGAGGGGCTGGGAGAGAGAAGAGGAGGTGGGGCTGGTAGAGAGAAGAGGAGGGGTTGGCAGAGTAAAGAGGGGAAGGGGCTGGCAGAGTAAAGAGGAGGAGGAACGGCAAAGAGAAGAGTAGGGGAGTTAGCAGAGAGAAGAGTAGGAGGGGCTAGCAGAGAGAAGATGAGGAGGGACTGGCAGAAAGAAGGGGAGGAGGAGTGGCAGAGAGAAGATGAGGAGGGACTGGCAGAAAGAAGGGGAGGAGGAGTGGCAGAGAGAAGATGAGGAGGGACTGGCAGAAAGAAGGGGAGGAGGAGTGGCAGAGAGAAGATGAGGAGGGACTGGCAGAAAGAAGGGGAGGAGGAGTGGCAGAGAGAAGATGAGGAGAGACTGGCAGAAAGAAGGGGAGGAGGAGTGGCAGAGAGAAGAGGAGGAGGGACTGGCAGAAAGAAGACGAGGAGGAATGGCAGAGAGAAGATGAGGAGGGACTGGCAGAAAGAAGGGGAGGAGTGGCAGAGAGAAGACGAGGAGGGACTGGCAGAGAGAAGAGGAGGAGGGACTGGCAGAAAGAAGGGGAGGAGGAATGGCAGAGAGAAGATGAGGAGGGACTGGCAGAAAGAAGATGAGGAGGAGTGGCAGAGAGAAGATGAGGAGGGACTGGCAGAAAGAAGATGAGGAGGAGTGGCAGAGAGAAGATGAGGAGGGACTGGCAGAAAGAAGAGTAGGAGGGGCTAGCAGAGAGAAGATGAGGAGGGACTGGCAGAAAGAAGATGAGGAGGGACTGGCAGAAAGAAGGGGAGGAGGAGTGGCAGAGAGAAGAGGAGGAGGGGAGAGCAGGTGAGAGGAGGGGTGAGGAGGGGCGAGCAGGATTTGTGACAGGAGCAGTTGAAGTGTGACGGGCTGCCTCAGAGGCCTTCCTGCTGCCTACACCACACCAGACAATGTTTACTCTCTCACTGAACACAGGCCTAGGAAGGGGAAGAGATAAAGAGAGAGAGAGGGGGAGAGATAGAGAGAGAGGGAGAGAGAGAGAGAGAGAGAGAGAGAGAGCGAGAGAGAGAGAGAGAGAGAGAAAGAGATAGAGAGATAGAGAGAGAGAGCGACAGAGAGAGAGAGAGAGAGAGAGAGAGAGAGAGAGAGAGAGAGAGAGAGAGAGCGAGAGAGAGAGAGAGAGAGAGAGAGCGAGAGAGAGAGAGACGATGCTGGACGATGGTCCACTGCAGCGTGCGCAAGCGTGTGTCACCCTGCTAGAGGTCAACCGATTAATCGGAATGGCCGATTAATTAGGGCCGATTTCAAGTTTTCATAACAGTCGGAAATGCCGATGTCTTATTACAAGTCAGTTAAGAACACATTCTTATTTTCAATGACGGCCTAAGAACGGTGGGTTAACTGCCTTGTTCATGGGGCAGAAGGACAGATTTTTACCTTGTCAGCTCAGGGATTCAATCTTGCAACCTTACGGTTAACTAGTCCAATGCTCTAACCACCTGCCTCACGAGGAGCCTGCCTGTTACACAAATGCACAAATGCAGTAAGAAGCCAAGGTAAGTTGCTAGCTAGCATTAAACTTTATCAATCATAATCACTAGTTATAACTACACATGATTGATGATATTACTAGTTTATCTAGCGTGTCCTGCGTTGCATATAATCGATGCGGTGCACATTCGCGAAAAAGGACTGTCGTTGCTCCAACGTGTACCTAACCATAAACATCTATGCCTTTCTTAAAATCAATACACAGAGTATATATTTTTAAACCTGCATATTTAGCTAAAAGAAAGGTTAGCAGGCAATATTAACCAGGTGAAATTGTGTCACTTCTCTTGCGTTCATTGCACGCAGAGTCAGGGTATATGCAATAGTTTGGGCTGCCTGGCTCATTGCGAACTAATTTGCCAGAATTTTACGTAATTATGACATTACATTGAAGGTTGAGCAATGTAACAGCAATATTTAGACTTATGGATGCCACCCGTTAGATAAAATACGGAACGTTTCCGTATTTCACTGAAATAATAAATGTTTTGTTTTCGAGATGAAAGTTTCCGGATTCGACCATATTAATGACCAAAGGATCGTATTTCTGTGTGTTATTATGTTATAATTAAGTCTATGATTTGATAGAGCAGTCTGACTGAGCGATGGTAGGCACCAGCAGGCTTGTAAGCATTCATTCAAACAGCATTGCGCTGTTTATGACTTCAAGCCTATCAACTCCCGAGATTAGGCTGGTATAACCGATGTGAAATGGCTAGTTAGTGGGGTGCACGCTAATAGCATTTCAAACTTCACTCGCTCTGAGACTTGGAGTAGTTGTTCCCCTTGCTCTGCATGGGTAACGCTGCTTCGAGGGTGGCTGTTGTCAATGTGTTCCTGGTTCGAGCCCAGGTAGCGGCGAGGAGAGAGCTATACTGTTACACTGGCAATACTAAAGTGCCTATAAGAACATCCAATAGTCAAAGGTATATGAAATACAAATGGTATAGAGAGAAATAGTCCTATAATTCCTATAATAACTACAACCTAAAACTTCTTACCTGGGAATATTGAAGACTCATGTTAAAAGGAACCACCAGCTTTCATATGTTCTCATGTTCTGAGCAAGGAACTGAAACGTTAGCTTTCTTACATGACACATATTGCACTTTTACTTTCTTCTCTCTTTCTGTTTTTGCATTATTTAAACCAAATTGAACATGTTTCATTATTTATTTGAGGCTAAATTGATTTTATTGATGTATTTTATTAAGTTAAAATAAGTGTTCATTCAGTATTGTTGTAATTGTCATTATTACAAATACATTTAAAAAAAGGCTGATTAATCAGTATCGGCTTTATTTGGTCCTCCAATAACCGGTATCGGTATCGGCGTTGAAAAATCATAGTCGGTCGACCTCTACACCCTGCACATTTGACCATTTAATTACCTGTATGTGACCTAGTAAGATCACAGCGACACATTAAACTTAAACTGATCAAGGAAAAGGGACAGCCACACGCATAACAAAACAACACCTAGACATGACAAAACAACACCTGGACATGACAAAACAACACCTGGACATGACAAAACAACACCTGGACATGACAAAAAAACACCTGGACAAGACAAAACAACACCTAGACATGACAAAACAACACCTGGACATGACAAAACAACACCTGGACATGACAAAACAACACCTGGACATGACAAAACAACACCTGGACATGACAAAACAACACCTGGACATGACAAAAAAACACCTGGACAAGACAAAACAACACCTAGACATGACAAAACAACACCTGGACATGACAAAACAACACCTGGACATGACAAAACAACACCTGGACATAACAAAACAACACCTAGACATGACAAAACAACACCTGGACATGACAAAACAACACCTGGACATGACAAAACAACACCTGGACATGACAAAACAACACCTGGACATGACAAAACAACACCTAGACATGACAAAACAACACCTGGACATGAAAAAACAACACCTGGACATGACAAAACAACACCTGGACAAGACAAAACACCTGGACATGACAAAACAACACCTGGACATGACAAAACAACACCTGGACATGACAAAACAACACCTGGACATGACAAAACACCTGGACATGACAAAACAACACCTGGACAAGACAAAACAACACCTGGACATGACAAAACAACACCTGGACATGACAAAACAACACCTGGACATGACAAAACAACACCTGGACATGACAAAACTACACCTGGACATGACAAAACAACACCTGGACAAGACAAAACACCACCTGGACATGACAAAACAACACCTGGACAAGACAAAACAACACCTGGACATGACAAAACAACACCTGGACATGACAAAACAACACCTGGACATGACAAAACAACACCTGGACATGACAAAACACCTGGACATGACAAAACAACACCTGGACATGACAAAACAACACCTGGACATGACAAAACAACACCTGGACATGACAAAACAACACCTGGACATGACAAAACAACACCTGGACATGACAAAACTACACCTGGACATGACAAAACAACACATGGACAAGACAAAACACCACCTGGACATGACAAAACAACACCTGGACAAGACAAAACAACACCTAGACATGACAAAACAACACCTGGACATGAAAAAACAACACCTGGACATGACAAAACAACACCTGGACATGACAAAACACCTGGACATGACAAAACAACACCTGGACATGACAAAACAACACCTGGACATGACAAAACAGCACCTGGACATGACAAAACAACACCTGGACATGACAAAACAACACCTGGACATGACAAAACACCTGGACATGACAAAACAACACCTGGACATGACAAAACAACACCTGGACATGACAAAACAACACCTGGACATGACAAAACAGCACCTGGACATGACAAAACAACACCTGGACATGACAAAACAACACCTGGACATGACAAAACAGCACCTGGACATGACAAAACAACACCTGGACATGACAAAACAGCACCTGGACATGACAAAACAACACCTGGACATGACAAAACAACACCTGGACATGACAAAACAGCACCAGGACATGACAAAACAACACCTGGACATGACAAAACAACACCTGGACATGACAAAACAACACCTGGACATGACAAAACAACACCTGGACATGACAAAACAACACCTGGACATGACAAAACTACACCTGGACATGACAAAACAACACCTGGACAAGACAAAACACCACCTGGACATGACAAAACAACACCTGGACAAGACAAAACAACACCTAGACATGACAAAACAACACCTGGACATGAAAAAACAACACCTGGACATGACAAAACAACACCTGGACATGACAAAACACCTGGACATGACAAAACAACACCTGGACATGACAAAACAACACCTGGACATGACAAAACAGCACCTGGACATGACAAAACAACACCTGGACATGACAAAACAACACCTGGACATGACAAAACACCTGGACATGACAAAACAACACCTGGACATGACAAAACAACACCTGGACATGACAAAACAACACCTGGACATGACAAAACAGCACCTGGACATGACAAAACAACACCTGGACATGACAAAACAACACCTGGACATGACAAAACAGCACCTGGACATGACAAAACAACACCTGGACATGACAAAACAGCACCTGGACATGACAAAACAACACCTGGACATGACAAAACAACACCTGGACATGACAAAACAGCACCAGGACATGACAAAACAACACCTGGACATGACAAAACAACACCTGGACATGACAAAACAACACCTGGACATGACAAAACACCTGGACATGACAAAACAACACCTGGACATGACAAAACAACACCTGGACACGACAAAACAGCACCTGGACATGACAAAACAACACCTGGACATGACAAAACAACACCTGGACACGACAAAACAGCACCTGGACATGACAAAACACCTGGACATGACAAAACAACACCTGGACATGACGAAACAACACCTGGACATGACAAAACAACACCTGGACATGACAAAACAACACCTGGACATGACAAAACAACACCTGGACATGACAAAACAGCACCTGGACATGATAAAACAACACCTGGACATGACAAAACAGCACCTGGACAAGACAAAACAACACCTAGACATGACAAAACAACACCTGGACATGACAAAACAGCACCTGGACATGACAAAACAACACCTGGACATGACAAAACAACACCTGGACATGACAAAACACCTGGACATGACAAAACAACACCTGGACATGACAAAACAACACCTGGACATGACAAAACAACACCTGGACATGACAAAACAGCACCTGGACATGACAAAACAACACCTGGACATGACAAAACAGCACCAGGACATGACAAAACAACACCTGGACATGACAAAACAACACCTGGACATGACAAAACAACACCTGGACATGACAAAACAACACCTGGACATGACAAAACAACACCTGGACATGACAAAACTACACCTGGACATGACAAAACAACACCTGGACAAGACAAAACACCACCTGGACATGACAAAACAACACCTGGACAAGACAAAACAACACCTAGACATGACAAAACAACACCTGGACATGAAAAAACAACACCTGGACATGACAAAACAACACCTGGACATGACAAAACACCTGGACATGACAAAACAACACCTGGACATGACAAAACAACACCTGGACACGACAAAACAGCACCTGGACATGACAAAACAACACCTGGACATGACAAAACAACACCTGGACACGACAAAACAGCACCTGGACATGACAAAACACCTGGACATGACAAAACAACACCTGGACATGACGAAACAACACCTGGACATGACAAAACAACACCTGGACATGACAAAACAACACCTGGACATGACAAAACAACACCTGGACATGACAAAACAGCACCTGGACATGATAAAACAACACCTGGACATGACAAAACAGCACCTGGACAAGACAAAACAACACCTAGACATGACAAAACAACACCTGGACATGACAAAACAGCACCTGGACATGACAAAACAACACCTGGACATGACAAAACAACACCTGGACATGACAAAACACCTGGACATGACAAAACAACACCTGGACATGACAAAACAACACCTGGACATGACAAAACAACACCTGGACATGACAAAACAGCACCTGGACATGACAAAACAAAACCTGGACATGACAAAACAACACCTGGACATGACAAAACAACACCTGGACATGACAAAACAACACCTGGACATGACAAAACAACACCTGGACATGACAAAACAACACCTGGACATAACTCAAACGAGCAATAAAGAAACGATCCATATGTCAGACTGAACGAGTCTGACCTCATGTCGCTCAACTTCAGCACGGCAAGCGGTACCGGTGCATCAAGTCTGACACCAACAGACACCTGAAAAGCTTCTATCCCCAAGCCATAAGACTGCTAAATAGCTAACAAAATACTTACAAAATGGTTACATGGACAATCTGAGTTGACCTTTGTATTTTATTCTTATGCAGGGCCCTACACTCTACACACACTGATATTCCACATACAAGCAACTCACTCCATCCATTCTCATACACAGATACAGTGCCTTGCGAAAGTATTCGGCCCCCTTGAACTTTGCGACCTTTTGCCACATTTCAGGCTTCAAACATAAAGATATAAAACTGTATTTTTTTTGTGAAGAATCAACAACAAGTGGGACACAATCATGAAGTGGAACGACATTTATTTGATATTTCAAACTTTTTTAACAAACAAAAACTGAAAAACTGGGTGTGCAAAATTATTCAGCCCCTTTACTTTCAGTGCAGCAAACTCTCTCCAGAAGTTCAGTGAGGATCTCTGAATGATCCAATGTTGACCTAAATGACTAATGATGATAAATACAATCAAGTGTAATCAAGTCTCCGTATAAATGCACCTGCACTGTGATAGTCTCAGAGGTCCGTTAAAAGCGCAGAGAGCATCATGAAGAACAAGGAACACACCAGGCAGGTCCGAGATACTGTTGTGAAGAAGTTTAAAGCCGGATTTGGATACAAAAAGATTTCCCAAGCTTTAAACATCCCAAGGAGCACTGTGCAAGCGATAATATTGAAATGGAAGGAGTATCAGACCACTGCAAATCTACCAAGACCTGGCCGTCCCTCTAAACTTTCAGCTCATACAAGGAGAAGACTGATCAGAGATGCAGCCAAGAGGCCCATGATCACTCTGAATGAACTGCAGAGATCTACAGCTGAGGTGGGAGACTCTGTCCATAGGACAACAATCAGTCGTATATTGCATAAATCTGGCCTTTATGGAAGAGTGGCAAGAAGAAAGCCATTTCTTAAAGATATCCATAAAAAGTGTTGTTTAAAGTTTGCCACAAGCCACCTGGGAGACACACCAAACATGTGGAAAAAGGTGCTCTGGTCAGATGAAACCAAAATTGAACTTTTTGGCAACAATGCAAAACGTTATGTTTGGCGTAAAAGCAACACAGCTCATCACCCTGAACACACCATCCCCACTGTCAAACATGGTGGTGGCAGCATCATGGTTTGGGCCTGCTTTTCTTCAGCAGGGACAGGGAAGATGGTTAAAATTGATGGGAAGATGGATGGAGCCAAATACAGGACCATTCTGGAAGAAAACCTGATGGAGTCTGCAAAAGACCTGAGACTGGGACGGAGATTTGTCTTCCAACAAGACAATGATCCAAAACATAAAGCAAAATCTACAATGGAATGGTTCAAAAATAAACATATCCAGGTGTTAGAATGGCCAAGTCAAAGTCCAGACCTGAATCCAATCGAGAATCTGTGGAAAGAACTGAAAACTGCTGTTCACAAATGCTCTCCATCCAACCTCACTGAGCTCGAGCTGTTTTGCAAGGAGGAATGGGAAAAAATGTCAGTCTCTCGATGTGCAAAACTGATAGAGACATACCCCAAGCGACTTACAGCTGTAATCGCAGCAAAAGGTGGCGCTACAAAGTATTAACTTAAGGGGGCTGAATAATTTTGCACGCCCAATTTTTCAGTTTTTGATTTGTTAAAAAAGTTTGAAATATCCAATAAATGTCGTTCCACTTCATGATTGTGTCCCACTTGTTGTTGATTCTTCACAAAAAAATACAGTTTTATATCTTTATGTTTGAAGCCTGAAATGTGGCAAAAGGTCGCAAAGATCAAGGGGGCCGAATACATTCGCAAGGCACTGTACACTATAAAAACAAACGTTTGTAGACACTCCTTCAATTAGTTGATTCGGCTATTTCAGCCACACCAGTTTTAGCCACACCCATCGAGCTCACAGCCATACAATCTCCAGAGACAAACATTGGCAGTACTGTAGAATGGTCTTACTGAAGAGCTCAGTTACTTTCAACGTGGCACCGTCATAGGATGCCACCTTTCCAACAAGTCAGTTTGTCAAATTTCTGCCCTGCTAAAGCTGCCCCGGTCAGCATTAAGTGCTGTCTTTGTGAAGTGGAAACATCTAGGAGCAACAACGGCTCAGCCGTGAAGTGGTAGGCGTGTAAAAATCATCTGTCCTTGGTATCAACACTCACTAACGCGTTCCAAACTGACTCGGGAGCATCATGAAATCGGTTTCCATGACCGAGCAGCTTTGACTCTCTCTTTCTATAATGCTCTCTCAGAATCTCTCTCTTTACCTCTGCCACACACTTCCCCTTATAAGCCCTGCCTCTCTCTCTATTTAGCCTCTATCTCTCTTTCTCTTTCTCTCTCTACCTCTCATTTTCCTACTCACTACCGCTCCCCCTCTCGCCCGACCCCCCACTCTACCTCTCCCCTTCACTCTCCCTTGCTCTCACCCCCCATTTCTCCTCTCTCTCTCTCTCTCTTTCTCTCTCTCTCTCTCTCTCTCTCTCTCTCTCTCTCTCTCTCTCTCTCTCTCTCTCTCACTCTCACTCTCACTCTGTGCTAGTTGTTGTAGTCGTACCAGTAGGATCAGTAGTAGTTTGGTAAGTGAGGACCTGACAGGACTTGATGCCCCACTACAATAACACAGTGCTGAAGTGAATTACTGTTCCAGCTAACACTAGGAAGCTTCTGTGTTTACAGAGCTTCCACTCCCACAGCGTCACACACAACACACACACTGCAGATAGACACTCCTGACACACACATAGATACACCCACTATTGTAAGCCAATGAGGTAGAGCGAACAAACTTGCATTAACAATTACTGACACAGATTTAAAGTCCCATGTACAGTAAGTAACCTACCCAGAATACCCACACAGTGTTAATCAAAGACACCTAGACGGACTGGCAGACACAGCACCAGCTAACAGCTAACACAAAGACACTGAGGTAGGTAGACTGGCTGACTGAGCAATCTCTGCTCCTGTAGGTCTGTACAGGCCTGCTACTCACTGCCCCAAGGGAACTAGTAGTGAGGAAACCCACACAGTCACAAACACACACAATCACTTTATCTCATCTCCCCTTGTCTGAGCAGCGGCAGGCCAGGAAAGAGAAAGCATGCGCAACCAATCAATGCTTTTTTTAAAGCTTTTTGCAGCTATAAAGAGAGAGGGAGAGAAAGAGAGGGAGAGAGAAAGAGAGAGGGAGGGAAAGAGAGAGGGAGGGAAAGAGAAGGAGAGAGAAAGAGAGAGGGAGGGAAAGAGAAGGAGAGAGAAAGAGGGAGGGAGGGAAAGAGAGAGGGAGAGAAAGAGAGAGGGAGGGAAAGAGAGAGGGAGGGAAAGAGAAGGAGAGAGAAATAGGGAGGGAGGGAAAGAGAGAGGGAGAGAAAGAGAGAGGGAGGGAAAGAGAAGGAGAGAGAAAGAGGGAGGGATGGAAAGAGAGAGGGAGGGAAAGAGAGAGGGAGAGGGAAAGAGAGAGGGAGAGGGAGAGGGAAAGAGAGAGGGAGGGAAAGAGAGAGGGAGTGAAAGAGAAGGAGAGAGAAAGAGAGAGGGAGAGGGAAAGAGAGAGGGAGAGGGAAAGAGAGAGGGAGGGAAAGAGAGAGGGAGTGAAAGAGAGAGCGAGAGAGAGAGAGAGAGAGAGAGAGAGAGAGAGAGAGAGAGATAAAGTGGCGGGGCACTGAATCCATTCCAGACGGTTTATAGCTGAATTACCTTCCCCACGGAAGCTCATCAAACGGCGCTCTAACGAGCTATCGATCCCAACCCCACGCACGCTACACTTTAAATGGACTATTTTCCCATTTCCGGGCGACAAGGTCTCTTGCTCTAAACAACAACATCTATCAAAAAATTGAATGAATCTACGGTTCAGAGAAGGAAGGAATGGTCAAGCAGCCCCCCCCAACTCCCCGATCCGGTTGATTGAGTAGTCATGTTAGAAGAAAAAGAGCAGAAGTTAGTAGCAGCTTGTCGGACACTGCATCATCGAGCCAAACGCATTCAAAAAACACTGGTGGCCCTTTGTTATTGTCGTTAGCAACACCAGTGTTCTAGAATCTATAGCTCAACATCAGTGTTTTGGAATCTATAGCTCAACACCAGCATTCTAGAATCTATAGCTCAACACCAGTGTTCTAGAATCTATAGCTCAACACCAGCATTCTAGAATCTATAGCTCAACACCAGCGTTCTAGGATCTATAGCTCAACACCAGTATTCTAGAATCTATAGCTCAAAACCAGCGTTCTAGAATCTATAGCTCAACACCAGCATTCTAGAATCTATAGCTCAACACCAGCATTCTAGAATCTACAGCTCAAAACCAGTGTTCTAGAATCTATAGCTCAACACCAGCATTCTAGAATCTATAGCTCAACACCAGCGTTCTAGAATCTATAGCTCAAAACCAGTGTTCTAGAATCTATAGCTCAACACCAGCATTCTAGAATCTATAGCTCAACACAAGAGTTCTAGAATCTATAGTTCAACATCAACATTCTAGAATATATTGCTCAACACAAGAGTTCTAGAATCTATAGTTCAACATCAGCATTCTAGAATATATTGCTCAACAACAGAATTCTATAATCTATAGCTCAACACCAGCGTTCTAGAATCTATAGCTCAACACCAGCATTCTAGAATCTACAGCTCAAAACCAGTGTTCTATAATCTATAGCTCAACACCAGCGTTCTAGAATCTATAGCTCAACGCCAGCGTTCTAGAATCTATAGCTCAACACCAGCGTTCTAGAATCTATAGCTCAACACCAGTGTTCTAGAATCTATAGCTCAACACCAGCGTTCTAGAATCTATAGCTCAACACCAGCGTTCTAGAATCTATAGCTCAACACCAGTGTTCTAGAATCTACAGCTCAACAACAGCGTTCTAGAATCTACAGCTCAACACCAGCGTTCTAGAATCTATAGCTCAACACCGGGGAAACAGAAGTAAAGACCTGCCATTTTCAAGCTTCTGAGCCAATATAATCGAGGAATCAAGGCAGTTTATTGAGAGGGGCTCAGCACGGCAAAGTAAATTACACCACACAAAGTGTTTCCTCTGACTCTCCGTTCAACAGACCTATCAGCATAATTTGAATGCACGGTGGGTGTGCCGAGCGAGCAAAGTTAATTATTACAGGAAAGCATTTTTCTCAAATAATTGGAATGGCAGACATTTTTCACTAAACTGGAAAAACAGGCAAAAAGGGTTTAGATTTTCAGGTAAGCCTGCTCTGACCCCCAGCAAAAGACAAAGAAAAACGACATGGAATTTAAGCACTGAGTACAAGCACTAGGCCTAGGTCCCACTTAGGGAAAAGAAGCTGTGGCCTTCTCTCAGTCAGTTGCATATGGCTTGGCTGCTAGGCTACATATTCCTGGCAGCTAGGCTACCTATTCCTCAACCTGCATCATGCTACTATGTTTCCCCTACCATTATTTAGGGGGGGCATACTCCCCCAGGTCCACCCAAAATTTAAACGCAATTGGTTTAAACTGGAGTGCTGGCAACAGCAGGCCTGGAAAGTAGCTCAAGGCCTTTGCCAGGGAAGTAGCCAGGGTCTGAGTTTTAGTGAGATCCAAAATGCTATTTAGAGAACAGCAAAAACAAGCTAAAATTACCCCAGCCATTATCACATTGGTTGTTGTCGCTTCATTCACCTCAGTCGATCTACAAACAGCTTTTAGCTATACAATAAGATGTTACACATTAACTCACATTAACTCAGCACTGGGATTGGTGATTAAAACTATAATTTAATAAGTACAGAGGGATCTGTTAGCAGAAAATGTGTTTTATTAAAAAGGTAAACAAATACATTTGTTTTACATAACTTTTTTGTTGTTGTTGCAGTTTAACAGCTAATATCCTGCAATGCTACATATTGTGCCTTGACATTGGCCATGTTGATATGATATCTGCGTGAGAGTGACTAACAAAATCAATGTGGGCCCCCTGGAGGTCATGACCCCTGGGCACTTGCCCTGCGTGCTGGTCGGTAATTCGGTCATGATTACAACAAGTTTAGATACAGTTGAAGTCGGAAGTTTACATACACTTAGGTTGGAGTCATTAAAACTAGTTTTTCAACGATTCCACACATTTCTTGTTAACAAACTATAGTTTTGGCAAGTTGGATAGGACATCTACTTTGTGCATGACACAAGTAATTTTTCCAACAATTGTCTACAGACAGATTATTTAACTTATAATTCACTGTATCACAACTCCAGTAGGTCAGAAGTTTACATACACTAAGTTGACTGTGCCTTTAAAAAGCTTGGAAAATTCCAGAAAATGATGTCATGGCTTTAGAAGCTTCTGACAGGATAATTTATAGAATCAATTGAGTCAATTGGAGATGTACCTGTGGATGTATTTCAAGGCCCACCTTCAAACTCAGTGCCTCTTTGCTTGACATCATGGGAAAATCAAAAGAAATCAGCCAAGACCTCAGAAAGAATTGTTGAAATCCACAAGTCTGGTTCATCCTTGGGAGCAATTTCCAAACGCCTGAAGGTACCACGTCCATCTGTACAAACAATAGTACGCAAATATTAACACCATGGGACAACGCAGCCATCACACCACACAGGAAGGAGGCGCATTCTGTCTCCTAGAGATGAACTTACTTTGGTGCAAAAAGTGCAAATCAATCCCAGAACAACAGCAAAAGACCTTGTGAAGATGGTGGAGGAAACAGGTACAAAAGTATCTATATTCACAGTAAAACTAGTCCTATATCGACATAACCTGAAAGGCCACTCAGCAAGGAAGAAGCCACTGTCCCCCTGCTCCTCTGTCTCCCTGCCCTACTGCTCCTCTGTCTCCCTGTCCTACTGCTCCTCTGTCTCCCTGTCCTACTACTCCTCTGTCTCCCTGCCCTACTGCTCCTTTGTCTCCCTGTCCTACTGCTCCTCTGCCCCAGAGACACATTGAACAGGGATTGGCTCCAGTGATCAGGGAGGCTGGGACAGACAACGTCATGTAGGCAAAGAGGCTTGATACCATTCTGCCCTGGCACCAGCCAGCCAGTCAGTCAACCAGCCAGCCAGTCAGTCAGCCAGTGAGCTCCACACAGGCATGACAGGGCAGGGAACCCAGGTGCATGTAAGAAATACTGCTTGCTTGGTTAACACTGCATCACATCACGCCATGCTCTCTGCAAGGCACTCCACTGGCACTACAACACATGCTGGATACTGGGTTAGGGTGGCAAGGCCGAGGAATGTCTATGCATCATGCTGACTGGTAGTCATAGTGAGTGTTTTCACCTTCAATACTCTACACTCCCCAGTTCCCTGTTCATTAGTATCCTCTTGAGTCTTTCTAGTTTACTTAATGTGCCTATGAGGGTAGAGCCTATCACTTCAGTCCTAGAGGACACCCCAAAGAATAAGACTAAACAACACTACTGTCAGCAATGCATTTGTTTCCTTTTTTCTCATTCTCTACTTCCCTCCATCTCAGCAAGACCCCAACTTTCATGATCCATCACACCAGGAAATGAACATACCAAGATATGGATGGACTCCTCAATCAGGTCCAACAGCAGCAAATGAATTGCTGTAATTCAAATAAAGGCCCTTTCTATAGAAGGCCTGACCGACAATCAGTCAATGGAATAATTACCAGTAATCTCTTTGTCATGTTAAACAATGTCCACTGCTATTCATTTAGTGTGCCATTTTTTCACACAGAGAGGAGTCCTTTTTACTACTTTGTAATTCTCCACTTATACACACTCTCACACAGGCACAGACACACAGGCAGACACATACATACACACACACACACAGGCAGACACATACACACACACACACGCACGCTAGCACACAAACAGGCAGACACAGACACACACAAAGGCACACACACACATATACACAGA